>NC_090751.1:96392055-96405422 GCF_036898095.1 Palaemon carinicauda | reverse complement strand
AGCGTATCCAAAATATGATGAAAGAGAAATAATTGAAGTTGGTACAAATACTTACGTATGTATGTCAGTTAATACATCTTCGATACCATGGCATAATATATAAACATCCTGGATACCATAGCATTCTTGTGAGTTGAGTTAGACTGAGATCGATTCTTTGAGGCCTTCACTCAAGTACACTTTTCAGTCAACTTGTTCTTCCTTAATTTTTTCTAGGATCAGCAACCTCACTGCTGTCATTTTATCTATATATAGCGCTATTCACTTGTTTTGATGTTTTCTTTTTTTTAATCTATACATTTATTTTTTCTTTCCTGCACAAGGCTACAATATTCCAATTGGGGCCCTAGCCGTTATAGCAATCAGTTTTATAAACTAGTGTTGAAGCTTCACTTCTTGTAATAATAATAATAATAACAATAATAATAATAATAATAAAAAATAATAATAATAATAATAATTGTAATAATAATAATGATAATAATAGCCTATATATATATATATATATATATTTATATATATATATATATATATAAATATATATATATATATATATATATATATATATATATATATATATATATATACATATACACACACACATATATATATATATATATATATTATATATATATATATATACATATGTATATATATATATATATATATATATATATATGTATATAAATATGTATATATATATATATATATATATATATATATATATATATATATATATATATATATATATATAAATTTTTTGTTGTTACTAATGACATTAAAAAGATTTCTAATTTCCCATTGCGCTTCGAGGAATATTAATATTCATAAGCTTAATTATCTGAAAAATACACAGATCAGAGAGACTTTCGTAATTGAATGGTGCTATTTTAACCTCCAAATATCTGCATTTTCATGAAAAAAAAAAACTATTAAAAAGTCCACCTAAAATGGTTTCACTTGTGGGTCTTTTCCCCTCTGGTATTCTAGAGATAAATTGCCCTTTGGATGACAATGAAAACTCTTTTAAGAGGCGCATATTATACCGTAATGAGTTCTGACTCTCTTAACTTTCCTTTTACTCTGGGAGGAATGTTGGGAATACTTTCCTTATTCAAAATTTAGTCATAAAGAAACATTGTGGCGAATGAAAGACTATTTCAGTTGCCTTAACGAAGTCCGTTGTGTTTCTTGTAATGTAATAACTTTCACATGAAAATAAATTTAAAAATAGATAACTTTTTTCATTTTCGAAAACTGGGGAAAAGGACAATTGATCCTACAATACAAAGTGTTGTGTGTTCCAATGTGTTTACTGTTTGGTGCGTGCACCGTTCACCGGCATCAACATTGTTATGTTGTCCACGTCATGAATAACAATAACAAATGATTTATAAAAGTTTTGAATATGAGTACAATAATATACTTCAAAGCAATTCAATTTTTATTCTTAAATAATAAACACCGCAGATACGAACGGGAGATCAAACAACAGGACTTGGGAAAACAATCAATATAATAAAAAGAATATTACCCGATGTTCAGAAAACAAGAAGTTGAATACGTTTTTCAACGAACAAGGATTCCTTGATAGATTTCTTGGGCGAGAGGCTTCACTTCAGCCAAAGATAGGAAGACAAACGCCTGGAAACCCCAGCCCAAGAATGAAGACCCACTCCAGAAATTCCTTTTTCTAAACAGCCCACACCAACAAAACACGAGCACATCAACACTGCTTCTCCTCAAACAGGCCCAACTATATAAAGGGAGCGGAGTTAGGTCATTCAACACAAAAGCAAACCATTACATCATCCCAAGGCCAAAAGAATATAACAGATAAATTCACCACTCTTTACTAGTGCATTTGGACAGGAATTCTGTTTAAAAACCCAATCGTTTCGCAGCAGTGACATCACTGTTAGGAACACACACCTTTTCTCTTCGTTTTCTTTATCTTTAAGGGACACGTGTACAGGAGATGGGTATTTTCCATTTGTTTCCCACTTAATAGAGAGAAATTGGGAGCCCAAAATATGTTCCTTCACACCAAGACTCGCACAGTTCACATTAATTGAGTGAAGTTAGTGTACCATGTTTTTCCTAGTGGTTATGTCCCTCTCACTACCAGCCTTTGTGCAATTTTTGAGTGTTTAGTGCTCTGGTGGATTCACCTGTACTCATATATTCTTTAGGGCTTGCACCATACTATCGTTGGGACGTCATTTGCGTCAGAGAAGCCTATACTGGTACAGGGACCTAAAAAGTACATAAAAAATATTCTTTCAAGATATGTAATGCCTCTAAGGTCGGTACGATATCATGTCGATAATTAAGGTACAAATGGATGCCTGGAATTTGGACAGGAAGGTTATTAAATTACGAGGTCCAATTGGGAATGGGGAGGCGGCGGTGGCGTAGGGGAGGTCAACCCTTGCAGTTGCACAATGATGCAAAAGTTAAAGAGTTTAGATACTAAGCTAGAAAAAAGGGAACTGGGAACGGTGGTAAGTAGAAAGCTAAAAACTAGCAAAGCGATGTCTTGCAAAGCCTAAAAACTGTCCAAGGGGGGTGTTGCAAAGCCTAAAAATTGGCCAAGGGAGTGTTGCAAAGCCTAAAAACTGGCCAAGGGGGGTGTTGCAAAGCGTAAAAATTGGCCAAGGGATTGTTGCAAAGCCTAAAAATTGGCCAAGGGAGTGTTGCAAAGCCTAAAAACTGGCCAAGGGGGTTGTTGCAAAGCGTAAAAATTGGCCAAGGGAGTGTTGCAAAGCCTAAAAATTGGCCAAAGGGGGTTTTGCACAGCCTTTTAGTAATACCAACAATATACTGCATGAGCTGTACTACCAGCACCAATGAGGAATACAGCTAAGGGCCAATCTCTCCAAATATTAGCTCTATAAAATATACAGAATGGTGAATACTGTCTCCAATGACAAGCCCGTGATTGTAGGTTATTATTCATCAATAATCTATAAATCTTCGATGATGTTAATGTATTTTTCACATTAAGATACAGCAGTAATAAAACCAACAATGATGATAATAATTAATACAATCTATAAAGTTGGTGTCTGTATCTCTGTACGTTCAATAAACTACTCCAGAAGTATGTATAAAATCCAGAAGTCAAATTGTTCAGATTAAAGGGATAATACCACTTTCAGTATCTTTCTATAGTGTAATGTTATTTCCGAATTTTGTTCTGTAATGAATCCAGCAGTACATTGTGATATTGATGGTGATGATGATAATAACAGGTTCAGATATGATTAATTTTATGTCTCGGAGTTAAAATTACTACATTTTTGCTAAACTGTATCCAAAAATTTGGGTATATATATACGATTAGAAAACAATCAAGCAGAACAAAATGCATGCATTACTAAGCAAATCAATTATAATTTATATAGCTCTACAGAAATAACATAAGACTTGATTCCTCATATATATACATATATATATATATATATATATATATATATATATATATATATATAATATATATGTATATTATATATATATGTATATATATATATATATACACATATATTATATATATATATATATATATATATATATATATATATATATATATATATATACTGTATGTATGTGTCTGTGTGAAACCATCTAAAATAATACTAGCACCTTTTCTAGGCCAGCAAAATGAAACCAAATCAAAGAGACAGAAAAGACAAAAGTCACTGTATTCCGAACCCCCCAACTTCCTAATCTTGACTTCTGCCATTTGAAGACAGTTCGTACAACTTCATTTAAAGCCAGAGAGTTTCATTCTGAGAGAACGACTGAGAATTACGGAGTACGACGACTACATCCCTGGAACTCAAAAATTTCGGAGAGAGATTATTATCCAAAACTGCAGCTCGCGAATGAGTTGGCAAAAGCGTATCAGACTGGGATGATACCTGTATTCCTATTTGAACATGATGAAAGCGGTGGGTACGATCGTAAAACAAGATTCTAGACATTGAATAGAGATGAAATGGCCTAATTCTTGTACTCATCAAGCAAACAGCATGGCGTACACTAATCAAAGCTTGGTAAAGTTGCCTCATGCGATAACCCATATAATTTGATGGGTGATGATATAGCAGGAAAAAAACTCTGACATGAATAAAAAGTAATTACGTCTCTGTATTGAATGCAAGTCTGACAATCGATAGGAAAAATGCCCTTTTCAAAATAAATATAGTGTCAAAAAGAAAAAAAAGAAAACATCTCACCAAAGTGATTACTTAAAACATATTAGTTGAAATATAAGTTGTGAATAACATGTAATTAAGTCTCTATTAAATGCAAATCTGACACTCAATAGGAAAAATGCCCTATTATAATATATATATATATATATATAATATATATATATATATATATATATATATATATATATATATATATATATATATACACAGTATATACACACAGTATCAAGAAAAAAAAACTCCATCTCACCCCATTGATTACTTAAAAGATATGTTATTAATAACAAGTAATTACGTCTCTGTGTTTAATGCAAATCTGTCAATCAATAGATAAAATTCCAATTAAAAATAAATATACTGTCACAAGAAAAAAACAACCTCATCTCACCACATTGATTATTTATAATATATTACGAGTATTCTCATACTCTTAAATTAAGGTTAAGTAACAATTAAAATCATAAATGTATTTTAGGTTGCGGATGGTTGGTAGAAAAGTAATTAAAAAAAATACGATTTCAAATTTAGTTATTAAATATTCATATTTGTGAAGTTAACATTACTACATGGCGAACGACATTTACCTAAGGGAGATTAGGATTTTTTTTTATAAAAATGTTATATAAGAAAATAAATAAGAAATAAAAAAGTTACAAAATACTAATGGGTTTTTGCATCTGAAGGGTTTCCCCTTTGGAGACGAGATGCCAGATGGTATGGACATCCATTTATTCCTTCTTGTAAAATAAGTTTCTTTGATGGCAGTATAAAAATTGGTGGTCCACTTTCCTCTACCAAATCAATTCAAGGAAAAGGTGTGTAAGATATGACTTGCCACACGAAATCCAAAAAGAAATATTCCAAAAAAAAATTCTCTGAGGAGGATATTAAAGCTGGTGGGATATTTCAGGGCAATAGAGACAAGTATTCTTTCATCTTGGGATGTGAAAGGATTAATGAATATTTAGGGATTGCAACAAGCATGCCGATGCAACTCGATTAAATTGAAATTGAAATTGTCTTTCTGTTAATTGGAAGACACAAGAGGCGTTGTAAACGATGCAAAATAAAAGTGCTAGAAAAATTAAGTTCAGGAGCAGGCCTGTCACTTTTTCTCATATATATATATATATATATATATATATATATATATATATATATATATATATAGAAGAGAGAGAGAGAGAGAGAGAGAGAGAGAGAGAGAGAGAGAGAGAGAGAGAGAGAGAGAAATGAAAACCGTCATTCAAAACTATTGTAACTTAACATAATAGAGAGACAACCTCTCTAAGAGTCAAGGGTATTGATAACCTTCAAGTCAAGAAAAGACGAAGAGAGAGAGAGAGAGAGAGAGAGAGAGAGAGAGAGAGAGAGAGAGAGAAGAGAGAGAGAGAGAGAGAGAGAGAGAGGGGGGGGGATTGAAGTGCCCACTATTGATTTTAAGAGTCAATCGAGTCGTCGTAAAGAACAGGGCTAATCTTTTAATGGTATTTTGACGTTGTAAAAAAAAGGTGTCTGCGTCAATAGACAAGGAAGAATTGAGGTTTTTACGCAATGGGGTCATACGCACCGTTAAAAACCGTAATTTTAAGGAGTCATACGCACTGTTAACCGTAATTTTAGGGAGCCATGCGCACTGTTAAAAACCGTAATTTTAGGGAGCCATGCGCACTGTTAAAAACCGTAATTTTAATGAGATACACACTGTTGAAAACTTAATTTGAAAAGTTTCATACGCACTGTTAAAAACTTTAATTTGAAAGGTGTCATACGCACTATTAAAAACGTAATTCTAAGGAGTCATACGCAATGTTAAAAACCGTAATTTTAAGGAGCCATGCGCAATGTTAAAAACCGTAATTTTAAAGTCAAACGCACTTAAAAAACGTAATTTTAAGGAGCCATGCGCACTGTTAAAACCGTAATTTTAGGGAGTCATACTTAAGGAGCCATACGCACTGTTAAAACCCGTAATTTTAAGGAGTCCTGCGCACTGTTAAAACATAATTTTAAGGAGTCCTGCGCACTGTTAAAACATAATTTTAAGGAGACATACACACTGTTAAAAACTTAATTCGAAAGGTGTCATATGCACTGTTAAAAACCGTAATTTCAAGGAGCCATACGCACTGTTAAAAAACTTGATTTGAAAGGTGTCATACGCACGGTTAAAAACGTAATTTTAAGGAGTCATACGCACTGTTAAAAACGTAATTTTAAGGAGTCATGCGCACTGTTAAAAACGTAATTTTAAGGAGTCATACGCACTGTTAAAAACGTAATTTTAAGGAGTCATACGCACTGTTAAAAACGTAATTTTAAGGAGTCATACGCACTGTTAAAAACGTAATTTTAAGGAGTCATACGCACTGTTAAAAACGTAATTTTAAGGAGTCATACGCACTGTTAAAAACGTAATTTTAAGGAGTCATACGCACTGTTAAAAACCGTAATTTTAAGGAGTCATACGCACTGTTAAAAACCGTAATTTTAAGGAGTCATGCGCACTGTTAAAAACGTAATTTTAAGGAGTCATACGCACTGATAAAAACCGTAATTTTAAGGAGTCATACGCACTGATAAAAACGTAATTTTAAGGAGTCATACGCACTGTTAAAAACGTAATTTTAAGGAGTCATACGCACTGTTAAAAACGTAATTTTAAGGAGTCATGCGCACTGTTAAAAACGTAATTTTAAGGAGTCATACGCACTGTTAAAAACGTAATTTTAAGGAGTCATACGCACTGTTAAAAACGTAATTTTAAGGAGTCATACGCACTGATAAAAACCGTAATTTTAAGGAGTCATACGCACTGATAAAAACCGTAATTTTAATGAGTCATATGCACTGTTAAAAACCGTAATTTTAATGAGTCATATGCACTGTTAAAAACCGTAATTTGAAAGGTGTCATACGCACTGTTAAAAACGTAATTTTAAGGAGTCATACGCACTGTTAAAAACGTAATTTTAAGGAGTCATACGCACTGTTAAAAACGTAATTTTAAGGAGTCATACGCACTGATAAAAACCGTAATTTTAATCGGAAATTCTCCGTAAAAATATATTGTTCTCAGTCGTATTTCAGCAAAATACAAGCGACTGTAATTTTTACCCTACTGCGATATAATCTTTTACGGGTTGGTGAGCCTAATATCACTCCTTTACGTCATATTGTCCGTTTTTACAACGGTAAATCTCAGGCAACACTTATTCAAATATTTCTACCCTTTTTATAGGCCAAATTCTTAACAGTGCACGAGTGGCATTTTTCATTCTGAAGACTAAATACGTAACTAGAATGGCACTCAGTAAGAGTGCAGACCTCCGCCGCGGTGCCTTATTTCTCGAAATTTTGCTTAATCTTGACCTTGACCTGTATTAATTGGTGTGGATTTTCAAACACTCTAATATGAACCAATTTTGAAGTCTCTGTGACAAAGATGTGCAAACTTTTGGCTGTTTACACGAATGCGACATTTTGCTTGACCGTGACCTTGACCTTTGACCCTGACCTTCCAAAATTTAATAATATCCAGCTTTTTACCCAACTATTAATCCCTGCAAGTTACATTACGATTACAATTGTGGCCAGGAAGCTGTTCACATACAAACAAACACACACACAAATAGGTGGTAAAACACAACCTCCTTTCAACTAAATTGGCGGAGGTAAAAAAAAAAAAAAATTCAATTTCAACCGAAAATTCTCCGTAAATATCTACTGTTCTCATCCGTATTTCAGTAAAATACAGGCGACGGTAATTTTTACCCTACTTTGATATTATCTTTTACGGGTTCACTCCTTTACGAATATATATCCTCTTTGAAACGGTAAATGCCTAGCAACATTTACGGCAAATGCCTGGCAACATTTAGGGCAAATGCCTGGCAACATTTATTCCAGGATTTTTACTAGTTTTTACGGCAAATTTTCAAGTGTGGGAATATATTGTTTCCATGGATTATCTAATATACGAAAGGAGTTTTATGATTTCAGAATATTTAAATACTCTTAACGGAAAAGTCTCTTGCTGTGCATATTAGGAATTCAGAGGTCTATAAAAACAGCATTCTATTTCCCAAATTTGAATCTTCATATCAAGTTTATTTACGGAAAAGTCACCTGCTTCGAGTATATTAGGAATTCAGAGAATTCTACAGAAAAACAATTGTGATTCTCAAACTGGAATTTCCTCAAGGGACAACCTAAATGAGGATGAAATTGGGGTCAAAATGGAAATTGGGGTCAAAATGGAAATTGGGGTCAAAATGGAAATTGGGGTCAAAATGGAAATTGGGGTCAAAATGGAAATTGGGGTCAAAATGGAAATTGGGGTCAAAATGGAAATTGGGGTCAAAATGGAAATTGGGGTCAAAATGGAAATTGGGGTCAAAATGGAAATTGGGGTCAAAATGGAAATTGGGGTCAAAATGGAAATTGGGGTCAAAATGGAAATTGGGGTCAAAATGGAAATTGGGGTCAAAATGGAAATTGGGGTCAAAATGGAAATTGGGGTCAAAATGGAAATTGGGGTCAAAATGGAAATTGGGGTCAAAATGGAAATTGGGGTCAAAATGGAAATTGGGGTCAAAATGGAAATTGGGGTCAAAATGGAAATTGGGGTCAAAATGGAAATTGGGGTCAAAATGGAAATTGGGGTCAAAATGGAAATTGTTAAAATGGGAATTGTTAAAATGGGAATTTGTTAAAATGGGAATTTGTTAAAATGGGAATTTGTTAAAATGGGAATTTCGAAATACAGCATATCTTGCAACCATCAAATTATATATGAACTCTTTTATAAAGAATGAATTTTAGTTTCTCTAAACCGAGATGTGGATATTTTTGGACGCCTTTTTAAATTAGTCATTAATTAATATAAATTTACTAAATTATCATGGAACTCTCAGCTCTTCGGTTCTTGTCCACTTAAAAGGTTTGCCTTCCTTTGGATATATATAATATATGTAATTGATTTTTATTTACATATAGAATATGTAAAATTACAGACGTACACATCTACATACATACATTATATATATATATATATATATATATATATATATATATATATATATATATATATATATATATATATATATATATATATATATATATATATACACGCATATATACATTTCTAGTCCACTGCAGGAGAAAGGCCTCAGACATGTCAATTCAGTCTAGTGTTTGCATATATATACATATATAACTCATATATATAATATATATTATCTAAAACAACAAATGCAGCCGTTTCTAGTCCACTGCAGGACAGAGGCCTCAGAAATGTCAGTTCAGTCTGGTGTTTGGGCAGTTTCCATCACCACGCTGGCCAGTACAGATTGGCGTGGGGAGATTTTTGTCTGATACTCACAACAAACCAACATTGTATGGGTCGCCAGGACTAGTATAACTTCGCTGATCATGGAGATACACAAACCCTTTCACCACGTTAAGTTGTCCCACTTAGAACTGGATACATTGCATATATCACATTTTAGATAAGATTTTCGATTGCAGATTTACTTTCGAGAAACACATTAGGTTTGTATCTTCTTCAGTTGGTCTAAAATGGCCTTAACGACAAAGTCGTTCAAGATTTTATTTCTTACTATTTTTCCTCATATATAGTTTATTTCCTGATTTTCTTTCCTCAATGAGGTATTTTTCCCCTGATTGAGCCCATGGACTTATAGAATGTTGCTTAACCAAGTGAATGCATGTTCAAGTTATGTATCATTACCAACGGTTTATTTATTTCAGCAAGTCAATTTAATGCATGCAAAATTTTATAATGTTAGTAAATACACATAATTGCGCAGTTTGTTTAAGGCATGAAAATATAGGTACCTTACATAAATACATTATATAAAATATAAAATATATAATATATAAAATAAATAAAAAATACAAAATAAATACAAAATATAAAATATATATACGTATATAACATATAATATATATATATATATATATATATATATATATATATATATATATATATATATATATATATATATATATATATATATCTACATATTTAATGTGTGTGTATGTATGTTTGTTTCTTAACATCACCTCCCTCGTTGTAAGCCAGCGGTTCAGAACTGCCCACTGATCTCTCTCTCTCTCTCTCTCTCTCTCTCTCTCTCTCTCTCTCTCTCTCTCTCTCTCTCTCTCAATAACCATCACCACTGCCACCACCATCACCACTGCCACCACCATCACCACCCCCATCGCCGCCACCACTACTACTACTACTACTACTACTTTCATTTTCCTTTCCCTCTTATAAGACATTCTTTACAGCCTTATTCTTTAACTTTCCATTAGTAGTAGTAGTTTTTGCAGCAGTAGCTGTAATATATGAGAGAGAGAGAGAGAGAGAGAGAGAGAGAGAGAGAGAGAGAGAGAGATAGAGAGAGAGATTCGTGGCCAGTTCCTCAACTCTGGCTTCAACTTGCTAACAAAAAGGAGCGCTTAATAAACTTGGGATTGCTAAAGTGCTTATGTATGTATGTATGTATGTATGTATGTATGTATTTATTCATTCATGGAAAAAATCTCTTGTTAGCAACGAGACTTACTAAAATTAACAGTGCAGCAGAAATAATATTGAGAGACTAAATTATCTTCTATCACAACATATTTCCCTGCCTTGTATAAACAGCGCTCTGTGAATATCTGCTCATTGTACAAAATTATGCTTGCATTAAATATAGATTTTGAAATTAATAATCCTTTGGGCAATAGTTTTTTCGAAAAAAAGAGACATTACTTAGGTTTAAAGGTTTCTCATAACTGACAGGGGTAAGGGACAGTGACATTGCCCTATCGAACAGGACAATGCCCTAGAGACTGACCATATATACATATGATCAGCGACCAAGGCCCCTCTCCACCCAAGCTAGGACCAAGGAGGGCTAGGCAATAAGGTATAACTACGACTTCTCCCCTTGCACTTACTCTTTATCATATAGGGGAAATAATTTTATGTATATTATTCTTATGTAGATATATGAATAATTTTTATATGCACATGTATGTGTATGACTCGGCAGATAGACCTATAGGCTCCTCTAAACCCCGCCATCCTTAGCTCACAAGGATGGCGAGGTTGCAGCGACCAAAGAAACTAACCAGTTTGAGCGGGACTAACCCCAGTCTGGCAATCATCAAGCAAGGACCATACCACCAGGCTGCCACAGCCCTTATAACGTATTTAACTGTGGATTTATCTGTAATTCCTTTTCAGCTATTGACATGTGAACACGGCAGGTACAATACATAGTAATTTGCTTACGATTAAGAACATGAATCTCTAATAAGTATCCTATTCCGTCAGTTGACTTTGCTTACTTGGGATTATAAAGAAAATACTTTTGTCCTCATTGGCTGAAAGTGTTTAAGAATGAAATTTTTACTTTTTTGAGAGTTCAACAGGGAAGTATGTATATAATTTGTGATACATCTGTCAAGTTAAACCAAGCAGAATGATTAACAGGAAAAACCTATTTTTGTTTTTTACTATACTACACAACCATTCGGTACATTTACTAATCACCGATTTAATTGAGCTAGACAAAGACGAGCGCACAGAGGTTTGAGCCGACATCGTCAAACGCACAGCGCATTAAGCGCACGTAGGTTTGAACAGACGATGTTCAAACCTACGTGCGCACAGAGGTTTGAGCTGACATTGTCGAGCACAAAGTTTGAAGCGACATCATTAAGAGCATATAGGTTTGAGCTGACATTGTCAAACGCTCTCAGCTGACACATCCCGCACAGATTTGAGCAGGCATTGTGAAATGCACAGAGCTTCCAGTGTACATCATCAAACGTACACAGATTCGAGCAGACATCGTCAAACGCCAGAGCTTTAAGCAGACATTATCAAATATACAGAGCTTCGAGCCTACATTGTCAAACGCACACAGCTTCGAGCAGACACCGATGCTAACAGGCAATATTAAAATTGATAAAGTAATGGAGTTAAAAATAAAACGAGCCATATATTGAACTTATTGGAGTTAATTTCTTAAACCCAAAGGAGTAATTAAGCCCAAATTATTATATCATGGACGTGATGCGAGAAAATTTCTCTAAAAACAAATATTGAATAAATTTAATACGTAGAGCAACAATGGAGCTCGCGTGCGACAAAGGATAGAATAAAGAAAAGATAGTCACGAAGAATATAAAATCATGATACACCCGAATTCCCATGAAAATACAATTTTCAATTTGGGTGTGGTTTTACTGTGTAGCTACTTATTAAATTAAATGTCAGCAAATTGGTAAAGATAAATTTGTATGGTATTTAAGATGTATTTTATATTAACAGTCTTTTTGAAGAAAAAAACTAATTTATACATAAATATAGTGTTCTTGTTCATCGAATAAATATTACTTAACAGTATTAAAAAAAAAAAAAAAAAAAAAAAAAAAACTAAACTAAACTAAACTAGACGTAAATAGGATGTTTTTCTCCTTCAAATAAATATTACTTATCAAACATCTTGTCGTAACAAAAAAGCTATAAAATGGATCTATCCAAAAGATGGAATTAATATCGTACAGACAAACTTATACCTCACAAATATAACTTTGTTCTTCATCGGATAATGTTTTAATTATCAATCAAGGAATTACTTGCCCTCACACGGAATCTTTAAGCTGTATTGCCAACATTCCTTTTAATAACATGGTTGTTCTTAGATGAATTCGTTATACTATAAGTGGAAAACAGTTTAAAATCACTAATAAATAAATTAAATGAGCTAAATAGCTCAATTGGTTATATACTATAAGCTGAAATGGTTTAAAATCTGTATTCAAATAAATGTGCTAAATAACTTCAATACGCTTTACTATAAGCTGAAAATAGCTTAAAATCGGTAATAAAATACACTGAATGAGCTAGATAGCTCAATTCGCTTTACTATAAGCTGAATACAGCCTAAAATCAGTTATAAAATCAATAAAATAACACAAATGAACTGCACTGTCGTTAAACCCAAGTTGCAATCTGCTATATAGTTTAGGAAAAACAGTAGATCTACAGTAGCTTGCCTAGCTTCTAGGAAATGCTTTAACATTGACTAGTTCCAAAGATGGGGTTAATATCATAGCACA
>NC_090751.1:96384555-96387055 GCF_036898095.1 Palaemon carinicauda | reverse complement strand
CTAAAAATAATTAATACAAAAAATAATCGGTCAAACTTGTCGAGAATAAATATCAAAGAGGTTATTTATAGCCCATAACTTGGAGGGCAAATTTCTTATATATCAAAATAAACGTTTTTTTGAAATAAACAATTCAGGATAAATTCAACAAGGGAAAAACATTAAAAAACATAAAATTCAGTATATAAAAAAATAGAAATAAATAAAAACAGCAATTTCAGTTTGAAACTTCTTACCATCCAATAGCGTAATTACGTAAACCCAGTAGGTCTAATTGAAACAATCTTACCATATACCAGAAAAACGGGGTAAATCCAGTTGGAACACTTTCACACAAGTAACCAAAGAATACTGACTAATATAGAAATTCCCAAGGCCAAAGTAAACATTTCTAGCGTAGAGGTTTATTACGAAAACGCAAACTAGCAATTAAGAACGAAAAGACTGTATCAAAACCATTTGACAATCAAAGACATACAATATATTTTGGTTTAAGGGAAATTGATTAAATTCTTTATTTGTAACTTTATCATAAGAATATATAGATGCGTTTTCCCCTATACAATTAAAGGGGTTGGCGACAAAATGCTGTTGCTATCGGAGACACAATATGACGTTACTCGTCCGGTTCTCTGGAGAACTACTGGTGTGAACTTGGGCAAGCGAGGTGCTAAAATACATCTTGCTTTGCTAGGGGCTGGCTAGGGGAAGGGGGGCTGGGGGTGTTAGTAACCCCCCAGCTAAGTATTCCTTATTATTTTTATCCTCATTAGCCTTGTTGTATGATTGTATAATCAATTTTATAACTATTAGTATGGTTGTATGATTGTATCCTTGTTGCAAAAGCAGATTGGAAGCAAATATGTTGTTGATCACAGGCTCTTGCAATTATGTAGCCCGTAAATATAAATATAAATAGTAAACTATGAGCGAGAAATAAACAAAAACGATAAGAGTGGTAGTAAATATATATAATAAACTATAGCATAGAAATAAAACAAAATAACAATGGCAATTCTGAACATATCTAGGAACAGAAAACTGTTTTGATTATGCATATCTAAGAAGAAAATAAAGAAAAAAATACATGAAAATTATATCCACTTGATAAACAATCAATTACCTTTGGCCCTTCTATTAAATCAGCCCAACCCATTGCTTGAAAAACAAAAACAAGAACAGCAAACTGACAAGAAATTGTGCTCGAGTGTCTCATCAAGCAAGATAATGGGTTGAGTATCATTAATGATACCAATTAAATGAGTCTTAATCGAGATGGTGATAGTGTCCTCTCTCTCTCTCTCTCTCTCTCTCTCTCTCTCTCTCTCTCTCTCTCTCTCTCTCTCTCTCTCTCTCTCGTAAGAGTTAGGAACAGTCGATGATAGTGTCCTCTTGAAGTGTAGTCTCCCTCTCTCTCCCTCTCTCTGGTCCCAATTCAATGAGTCTTAATCGACATCAAAAGTCTGAAACAGTCGGTGATAGTGTCCTCTCTCTCTCTCTCTCTCTCTCTCTCTCTCTCTCTCTCTCTCTCTCTCTCTCTCTCTCTCTCTCTCTCTCTCAATACTGAGATCCGGATGTTGAGGAGCCACTGTCCTCGGCCCACTTACAATTATACTTAGAGTTTTGTTAGGATTCAACTTCATTCGAGGCTGTGCAGTGAGTGCAAGTAGTGTTGTCGCTGGTTACTTTTGCCTTCTGGAAGCTGGAAGCGTTATACACTGTCTGGTGTCTGAGGAAACTATGTTGTTCTTTTTTCTGTCTCTAGTGTTATTCCCATCATTATTCTTTCCACATTTCTTTGAGTTGTAATTAGCTTATGTTCTAAGGGTTTAGTAAGTTAATACTGGTAGGACCTGAAGAATTCCTTCCATCTACGGAAAACTATTGAATGTTTAATTTAAAGGCTACTCATGAATGGCAGAGGCAAGGGACAGTGACATTGGCCTATCGAGCAGGAAAATGCACCAGAGACTGACCATATATATACATATGATCAGCACCCAAGCTAGGATCAAGGAAGGCCAGGCAATGGCTGATAATGACTCTGACTCAGCAGATAGACCTATAAGCTCCCCAACCCCCTCTCCCATCTTTAGCTCACAAGGATGGTGAGGTTGCAGTGACCAAAGGAACTAACGAGTTTGAGCAGGATTCGAACCCCCGTTTTGAGTTCATCAGTCAGGGACGTTACCTCATCGGCCATCTTTTCCCCTATCAAGATCCGTCATCCTTTTCTCTTAGTTATAAAACCTTATTTTAATTAAAAAGTTCCTAATTACTAGTGTACGCAACCCGTCATATATGACGGCCAAATATTTAAATAGATATGCACACACGCACAGATTCAACCCTTCTCCTCCTCTTCCACGGGGAGAGACCGAGTGGTTATACGGTTGGCAATGCTCCTTGGTGTGACTGGTATATATATATATATATATATATATATATATATATTATATATATATATATATATATATATATATATATATATATATATATA
>NC_090751.1:96368906-96376406 GCF_036898095.1 Palaemon carinicauda | reverse complement strand
GTATAAAACGTTTCTCGTAACAAACGTTTGTCGGATCAAACGTTTCTCGTAACAAACATTTCTTGTAACGTGTCTTGTACCAAAGATTCCTTGTATCAAACGTCTTAAATAAAACATTTCTGTTATCAAACGTTTCTCGTATCAAACATTTCTTGTATCAAACATTTCTCGTATTAAATGTTTCTGGTAACAAACATTTCTCGTATCAAACATTTCTCGTATCAAACGTTTCTTGCATCAAACGTTTCTCTTATCAAACCTTTCTGGTATCAAACGTTCCTTGCGAAAACGATGAATATTTAATGATCTAGAAAACGTAAAGGGAGATGGAGAGACTCCCCTTTTTACGCAGCGTATAAATCACATGAATAAATGATTGACTGGTTTACACTTTACGCATTCAATGCGGTATCCTTAGCCCTGTCAAACCTTATTTCATCTTGCTTTTCTAGCTAGGGTTGTAGCTTAGCTAGTGATAATATTAGTCTGCCATACGCTATGAATAGGAAGTTTCACACATGCACACACACACACAAACACACACACACACACACACACACACACACATATATATATATATATATATATATTTATTTATTCCTGTTATACCAAGCAGCATTGCCATCCGTATAACCACTCGGTTTCTCCCCGTGGAAGCGGGAGTAGTCACACCCTGGTGAGAGGGATTGTAGTTAAGAAAGGGAGAGAAGATGAGAAGGGTTGAATCTGTGCGTGTGCATATCTATCTAAATATTTAGCCGTCATATATGACAGATTGCGTACACTAGTAATTGGGAAATTTTTTATTAAAATAAAGTTTTATAATTAAGAGAAAAGGATGACGGATCTTGATAGGTAAAAATATAGCCAATGTGGTAACGTCCCTGACTGATGAACTCAAAACTGGGGTTCGAATCCCGCTCAAACTCGTTAATTTGTTTGGTCACTGCAACCTCACCACCCTTGTGAGATAAGGATGGGTGGTTTGGGGGAGCGTATAGGTCTATCTGCTGAGTCATCAGCAGCCATTCCCTGGCCCTCCTTGATCCTAGCTTGGATGGAGGGGGGGGGGTTTCTTTGGTGCTGATCATATGTATATATGGTCAATCTCTAGGGCATTGTCCTTCTCGATAGGGCAATGTTACTGTGCCTTCCTCTGCCATTCATAAGTAGCCATTAAATTGAAAATTAAATAGTTTTTCGTAAGATGGAAGGAATTCTTCAGGTCCTACCAGTATTAACTTACTAAAGCTTTAGAACGTAAGCTAGTTACAACTCAAAGAAATAGGGGAGGAATTATGATGGGAATTACACTGAGAGACAGAAAAAGAGCAACATGGTTTCCTCAGACACCAGACTGTATATCGCTTCTAGAAGGCAAAAGTAACTAGCGACAACACTACTTGCACTCATTGCACAGCCTCGAAAAAATCTGAATCCTAACAAAGCTCAAAGTAAGATTGTAAGTAGGTCCAGGCAGTGGCTCCTCAACATCTGCACCTCAGCATAGAGAGAGAGAGAGAGAGAGAGAGAGAGAGAGAGAGTACACTTCAAGAGCATACTATCACCGGCTGTTCCAAACTCATCTCGATTAGGACACATTGAATTGGGAACAGAGAGAGAGAGAGAGAGAGAGAGAGAGAGAGAGAGAGAGAAAGAGAGAGAGAGAGAGTACACTTCAAGAGGACACTATCACCGGCTGTTCCAAACTCATCTGATTAAGACACATTGAATTGGGAAGAGAGAGAGAGAGAGAGAGAGAGAGAGAGAGAGACTACACTTCAAGAGGACACTATCACCGGCTGTTCCAAACTCATCTGATAAAGACACATTGAATTGGGAACAGAGAGAGAGAGAGAGAGAGAGAGAGAGAGAGAGAGTGCACTTCAAGAGGACACTATCACCGGCTGTTCCAAACTCATCTGATTAAGACACATTGAATTGGGAACAGAGAGAGAGAGAGAGAGAGAGAGAGAGAGACTACACTTCAAGAGGACACTATCACCGACTGTTCCAAAATCATCTGATTAAGACACATTGCATTGGGAACAGAGAGAGAGAGAGAGAGAGAGAGAGAGAGAGAGTACACTTCAAGAGAACACTATCACCAACTGTTCCTAACTATTCATCTTGATTAAGACTCATTTGATTGGTATCATTAATGATACTCAACCCATTATCTTGCTTGACGAGACACTCAAGCACAATTTCTTGTCAGTTTTTTGTTCTTGTATTAGTTTTTCAAGCAATGGGTTGGGCTGATTTAATAGAAGGGCCGAAGGTAATTGATTGTTTATCAAGTGGATATAATTTTCATGTATTTTTCTTTAATTTCTTTCGAGATATGCATTGTCAAAACAATTTTCTATCTCTGTATTTGTTCAAAATTTCTATTTTTTTCTAATTCTCTGTTATAGTTCATTATCTATATTTACTGCCACTCTTATAGTTTTTGTTTATTTCTCGTTTATAGTTTACTATCTATATTTATATTTACGGGCTGCATAATTGCAAGAGCCCGTGATCAACAACATATTTACTTCCACTCTGCTTATACAACAAGTATACAATCATACAACCATACTAATAGTTATAAAATTGATAATACAATCATACAACAAGGCTAATGAGGATAAAAATAATAATGAATACTTAGCTGGGGGGTTACTAATACCCCCAGCCCCCCTTCCCCTAGCAAAGCAAGATGTATTCAGCCCCTCGCTCGCCCAAGCTCACACCAGTAGTTCTCCAGAGAACCGGACGAGTAACGACATATTGTGTCTTCGATAGCAACATTTTGTCGCTAACACCTTTAATTGTATAGGGGAAAACGCATTTGTATATTATGATAAATTTACAAATAAAGAATTTAATCAATTTCCCTTAAACCAAAATATATTGTATGTCTTTGATTGTCAAATGGTTTTGAATACAGTTTTTTTTCGTTCTAAACTGCTAGTTTGCGTTTTCGTAATGAACCTCTACGCTAGAAATGTTTACTTTGGCCTTGGGAATTTTTATATTAGTCAGCATGCTTTGGTTACTTGTGTGAAAGTGTTCCAACTGGATTTACCCCGTTTCTCTGGTATATGGTAAGATTATTTCAATTAGAGCTATCTGGTTTACGCAATTGCGCTATTGTATGGTAAGAAGTTTCCAATTTTAATTGTTTTGAGATAGGTTTGACTGAAGTTTAGGTTTTTTAATGTTTTTATCGCTTGGTTGAAATTACCCTGAATTTTTTTGTTGTTTCGTAAATACATTTGTTTTTATATATAAGAATTTTACCCTCCTAGTTATGGGGTATATATACAGTAACCCCTTTGATATATATTCTCGATAATTTTCACTGATATTTTTTTATTCATTATTTTTCGCTTATTTTAAATTATCCTTGATTTTTTTTTAGTAAATACGTTAATTCGATACATATAAAAAAATAACCTTCTTAGGTCTGGACTATAAATAACCCATTTGTAATGTTTATTCTCGATAGGTTTGACTGAATTTCGGATTTTGTAATAGTATCAGTCTGAAGTTATCCTAAATTGTAGTTCACGTCATTGCGTAATTATTTTGATTAAATATTGAGGGATACCTTCTTAATTATGGGGCTATAAATAACTCCTGTGTAATAGTTATTTTTAATAGGTTTGATTGAATTTTTTTTTTTAATATTTCCCGCTTGGTTGAACTGATCCCGAGTTATTATTTTTATTTCGTAATCACATTGATTCAATATATAAGAAATTTGCCAACGAAGTCATGGGCTACTGGGCAGGCAGTTAATTCTAATATCCAGGCCTTTTCCATCATGAGCCTCAATACTACACAGTATTCTTTAAGTTTATTCTAGCTGTTACCAAGTTGTGGAATGATCTTCCTAATCGGGTAGTTGAATCAGTAGAACTTCAAAAGTTCAAAGTTGGAGCAAATGTTTTTATGTTGACCAGGCTGACATGAGTCTTTTTATAGTTTATATATGACATATCTGTTTTTTACGTTGTTAATAGTTTATATATGACATATCGGTTTTGACGTTGTCACTGTTTTTAGAATGATTTATTGTTAATTTATTCTCATCATTTATTTATTTCCTTATTTCCTTTCCTCACAGGGCTATTTTTCCCTATTGGAGCCCTTGGGTTTATAGCATCCTGCTTTTCCAACTAGGGTTGTAGCTTGGATATAATAATAATAATAATAATAATAATAATAATAATAATAATAATAATAATAATACAACCAACCCCATTATGAAATATTAATTGGCATGACTCAACCTTGTGAAAACAATGGTTGACAACGATAAAGAAAATCTAGGCAATTGAAGTTATGGACTGTAACCCCTTGATAAAATATTAATTATCTTGATCCAACCATTGTGAAAACAATGTTAAAAACGGTACAAGACAATGTTGGCAACTTCATAACTGTTAGAAGTGGTTGTTTTTCCTCCATACTTTTAGCTGGAAAATTTTGCCCAATACATGCATAGTGATATGAGTCATTCGTGTGAGATTATAGAATCGTTTTTTTTTTACTCCACGCCTCAATTAATTAACAACATCAAATATGACGTAATTGTATCAAGTGTGACGTACAGTATTAAAAATGGCATAAAATTTGACGTTAAGTATCAAAAATTGCATGAGGTATAACGTAAACTTTTACAAATGACAATGTATGATGTAAGTATTAAGAATTACATTGTTTGGCTTAAAGAATTAAAAATTGCATTAGGTTTGGCTTAAAGTATTAAAAATTGCATTAGGTTTGGCTTTAAAGTATTAAAAATTGCATTAGGTTTGGCTTAAAGTATTAAAAATTGCATCAAGTATGACGTAATGTTAAAAATTACATCAGGTTTAACGTAAATTAATAAGAATTACATAAAGTATGACCTATAGTACCAAGAATTGCATCAAGTATGACAAAGTATCAAGAATTGCATCAAGTATGACAAAGTATCAAGAATTGCATCAAGTATGACAAAGTATCAAGAATTTCATCAAGTATGACAAAGTATCAAGAATTTCATAAAGTATAACTTAAATTAATCAGAATTGCATCAAATATGACTTAAATTAATAAAAATTGCAACAAGTAGGACGTAAACTAATAAGAATTGCATAAAGTAGGACGCAAAGTATGAAGAATTGCATAAAGTATGATGTAGAGTATTTAGAATTGCATGAAGAATTGCATCAAGTATGACGAAAGGTATTAAAAATTACATCAAGTATGACGTAAAGTATTTAGAATTGCATGAAGAATTGCATCAAGTATGACGTAAGGTATCAAAAATTACATCAAGTATGACGCAAAGTATTAAAAATTGCATCTAGTATGACGCAAAATATTAAAGATTGTGTCGATTATGGCATAGAGTATTAAAAATTGCATCAATTGTGGAGAAGAGTATTAAAAATTGCGTCAATTATGGCATAGAGTATGACAAATTGCGTCAATTTTGGGCTATGGGCTGGAGTATGAAAAATTGCGTCAATTTTGGGCTAGAGTATGAAAAATTGCGTCAATTTTGGCGTAGAGTATGACAAATTGCGTCAATTTTGGCGTGGAGTATGACAAATTGCGTCAATTTTGGCGTAGAGTATGAAAAATTGCGTCAATTTTGGCGTGGAGTATGACAAATTGCGTCAATTTTGGCGTGGAGTATGACAAACTGCGTCAATTTTGGCGTAGAGTATGACAAATTGCGTCAATTTTGGCGTGGAGTATGACAAATTGCGTCAATTTTGGCGTAGAGTATGACAAATTGCGTCAATTTTGGCGTGGGGTATGACAAATTGCGTCAATTTTGGCGTAGAGTATGACAAATTGCGTCAATTGTCTCGTGGAGTATGACAAATTGCGTCAATTTTGGCGTAGAGTATGACAAATTGCGTCAATTTTGGCGTAGAGTATGACAAATTGCGTCAATTTTGGCGTAGAGTATGACAAATTGCGTCAATTTTGGCGTAGAATATGACAAATTGCGTCAATTGTCGCGTAGAGTATGACAAATTGCGTCAATATTGGCGTAGAGTATGACAAATTGCGTCAATATTGGCGTAGAGTATGACAAATTGCGTCAATTTTGGCGTAGAGTATGACAAATTGCGTCAATTGTCGCGTAGAGTATTAAATATTGCATCATTGTGACGTTGAGTATCAAAAATTGCGTCATTGTGACGTTGAGTATTAAAAAATGCTTCAACTATAACGTAGAGTTTTAAAAATTGCGTCAATTGTGGCTTAGAGTATTAAAAATTGCGTCGAGTATGTCGTAAAGTATGTTTGCATATATATTTATTCCTAGTATTCAATAAATATCTTTTTTTCATAACCCTATGAAAATTCCCACCCTATCATTCTGTTGGATGTGAGTTCGAGACACATTTAGGCTAGATAGCTTTTTTGTGTGTGCAACTTCGCCATTCACTGTACCAGGGATTGGAGGTTTGGGTGAGCTTATAGGTCTACCTGCCAAGTCAGTATCGGCCATTGCCTGGCACTCCCTGGTCCTAGCTTGAAAGAGGTGGTTTTGAAGTGGTTTGGGGTGATGATCATATGTTTGGTCAGTGTCTAGGGCATTGTCACTGTCCCTTGCCTCTGCCATTCATGAGTAACTTTTTAAACCTTTAACGTCTTTTTTAATAACTTAATTAATATGTATTCTCCGATAAGGAAAAAATGTTAGCTTCTTCCAAATAACATAAATATCTAAAGAAAGCTAAAATGTATACTTTACTTTATTTTTGCATTTCGAAAAACTATTTAACAAACGAAGAAAAAAAAAACCAAAAACTTCTGACATTAGACTTGTCATGTCAACAGAAACAATTTACGAAAACCTTCCCTGGAATGGTTAGAATTTATTTGTCCCTGGACAGCTAAATGGCCGGCTGTCACACGTATCTTGGAATGTACGAGACGGATTTGTATTCTGTTCAGTTGACTTTGTCCTAAAGGATATAAATATCAGTTGCGTAACCTGAATTACGACTCTAACATTACACTGGAGGTTGAGCATGACACACTTTGCAAGGGATGTAAGCAGTGATTATTATTATTATTATTATTATTATTATTATTATTATTATTATTATTATTATTATTATTATTATTATTATTATTATTATTATTTTATAATAAAATATTTTAAGATTAACAACATTAATATAAAAATCTCCTATATAAAATAGAAAAACTTTAACAAAGACAAGAGGAAGAGAAACAAGATAAAAGAGAACTCTAACCCAAGATTTGGAAGACCATGGTACAGAGACTATTTAACTAACCGAGACTTTGAGAACAATTGTTTTAATTTGGAGTGTCCTTCTCCCAGAAGAGCTGCTTACCATGGCATATCAAGTTTAGTAGAATCCTGCTCTGTATCAGGAAGTTATTTAAACGCAAGTTCCTCTGTGCAATGATATTAACTCTATCTTTGGGACTAGCCCATGTTTAAGCATTTCCTAGAAAAATCTAGGGAAA
>NC_090751.1:96338906-96353906 GCF_036898095.1 Palaemon carinicauda | reverse complement strand
CATCGGCAACGGGATTCATTTTCCCTGGGACGTATTGGAGGGTGCAATTGTATTCAGCCACGGCGGAGAGATGTCGGCGTTGACGGGCGGACCAGGCATCAGACTGTCGAGTGAAGGCGTGCACCAGAGGCATGTGGTCTGTGCGAATGACGAAGGGCGTACCTTCTAAGAAATGGCGAAAGTGACGGACAGCCAAGTGCACCGCCAGCAATTCTCGATCGAAGGTAGAATAACCCAATTTTGCCTTGGACAGTTTTCTGCTGAAGAAGGCCAATGGGTGGGGCGAGCCTTTGACCACCTGCTCGAGTACTGCACCAATAGCGACGTCGCTGGCATCGGTGGAGAGAAGGAGAGGGGCGTGTGGGATAGGAAAAATGAGAGCCACAGTAGTTGATAGGGCCTTCTTTGCATTGCAAAAGGCTGCTTCTTGAAGGGGACCCCACTTCAGGTCCTTTGGCTTGCCTTTGAGGGAGGCGTAGAGGGGAGCAAGAGTGGCGGCAATGGCTGGCAGAAAACGGTGATAATAGTTGATCATGCCCAAGAATTCCTGCAGAGCTTTGACGGTCGAGGGCGCGGGGAAGTTCTGAACGGCTTGCTACCTTCTCAGGGAGGGGATGGACTCCTTCAGGAGTGATACGGTGCCCTAAGAACGACACTTCGTTGGCGCCAAAGGTACACTTGTCGTACCGGACTACAAGGCCGTTTTGTTGCAGGCGGTCGAGCGCGATGCATAGGTGACGGAGGTCTTCCTCTTTTGAGGAGGAGAACACAAGTATGTCGTCCACATAACATACACAGAAAGGGAGGTCCCCTAAGATGCCATCCATGAGACGTTGAAACGTTGCCCCAGCATTACGAAGGCCAAAACAGGAGTAATTGAAGGTGTATGTACCAAACGGAGTGGTGATGGCGGTCTTGGGGATGTCTTCTGGGTTCATAGGCACCTGATAATACCCCTTCAGGAGGTCGAGCGTAGAGAAAACCTTCGCTTTGTGCAGGTAGGAGGTCATATCGGCAATGTTTGGGAGGGGGTAGTGATCCGGTTCTGTTTGCATGTTCAGGCGCCTGTAATCCCCGCACGGACGAAGGGAGCCGTCTTTCTTCAGAACGATGTGTAAGGGTGACGACCATGGGCTGGAGGCCTTTTGGCAAAGGCCCATTTTCTCAATTTCGGCGAACGTCTGTTTGGCGGCTGCCAATCGTTCCAGTGCCAGACGTCTGAATTTTGCGAAGACTGGGGGTCCCATCCTTTTGATATGGTGATAAATACCGTGCTTGGCAGGAACCGTGGGCGTTTGGCGAAGTTCTGGACGGAAAACTTCCGGGTACGACGTGAGGAGGTGGGCGTAGGCATTCGTGGGTGCGCTGATGTGGAGAGCGAGGTTAGAGGGGGCGGGTTGAAGAGGTGTCGACAAGTATGAGTCTGCGTTGACCAATCGTCGGTGGGCGACATCGACCAGAAGGTGGAAATGAGAGAGGAAATCCGCACCGAGGATTGGCATTGTGACGTCAGCAACGAGAAACTTCCAATTGAATTTACCGTTTCCGAACGATAATGTGAGGTTCTCGTAACCGTAGGTGGGTATCGCAGATCCGTTGGCAGCTACCAAGCGGACGTCAGCAGATGTAGACAGACTACGTCGTGCCTTGAAGAGTTTCCTTGGCAAAAGAGAACGACAAGCACCTGTGTCTACCAAAAATCGCACGCCCGTTCCTGCATCCTGTAAAAAGAAAAGATTAGAAACATGGGAGGCCACCGCCACAAGCGATGGCCTACTTACACGTTTTTTGGCCACTGACAATCCTTGGCACATTTCTTCGCGGTTGCCCCGAATCTGCAGTGGTAGTAGCAAAACTGCGGCGGATGGGAGGTAGTAAGTGGCTGTAGAAGTCGTTCGTTGGGGCGCGAGCGATTGGTGGGTGGTGGGCGGCTTTGTTGCCGCTTCGGCACGTCACGGGGTAGGCGTGTATGTCCTACAGCATTCATGTCAGCTTCGGTTGCTGTTGAATAGGCATCCTCGTAGTCAGGGGTGGAGGCGTTGATGGAGGTCTTGAAGTGGCTGTCCATAAGGGCGTCGGCTTTGGTCATCAAGTCCTTCATGGATAAACTATCGACATCGGGTATGGCAGCGCGTACAGGTTCGGTGTAAACGGCGTATCCAAAGGGCACGAAGTAGGTTCACCTCACGAGGAGAGCCGTCTGCGGCAGGTTGAAGGCGAGCGATACTGTTCCTTTCCCTGAGGGCAAGCGAAGCCCTTTGGTCCCCTAACGGTTGTTGCGAGAGCTGAAAAAGCTTTGCTATACGGGCGGCTGGTGACGGCGAGTACTGCTGCAGAAGGTATGTTTTGAGGCTTCATACGCTATTGGCGTGTCTCCTTGTTCACAAAGCCAGTCCGATATTTCTGGGAAGGTGTCCTCGGGTATCGCGCAAAAACATAATCCGCTTGGTGGTTGAGCGAGTCACGCCCTTGATACGAAACTGGACTTCTGAGCGCTGAAACAAGCAAACGCTTCTTCGGTGGCGAACGGTGAAAGTTTCAATGGGGCGGCGCCAACTGCTAGAGTAGAGTCTGTCTCCGTCATAGTACCAACGATGGAGGGGCGAGGGAGGTGGGGGTGGAAGGCAGTGGGAGCGAGTCGACTTCCGGGGTCACCAATGTGACGGGCCGAGAGAGGAGTTGTTAACTCAAAGGCAGGATGCAATCACTGAGTTTTATTAAGGAACATTCTTCTTTATATACAAAACCTCAAGGCAACAGGACATGACCTGTTCGAGAGACTGACAATGTTACAGAGCAAAACGGAGACATGATCATTCAGTTCTCTTTAGTGCGAGGGAAGAGCGCAGATACAAGCATAATATATACAACATAATTATGTACAATTGTGTGCCACACGGTTGGTACAAAGGCGTCCAAAAATATCTACATCTCGGTTTAGAGAAACTATAAGATTTATTCTTTATAAAAGAGTTCATATATAATTTTCTGGTTGGAAGATATACTGTATTTCGAAATTCCCATTTTAACAAATTCCCATTATCACAAATTGAATCCTCATTTAGGTTGTCCCTTGAGGAAATTCCAGTTTGGGAATCACAATTGATTTTTTTTGTAGAATTCTCTGAATTCCTAATATACTCGAAGCTCGTGACTTTTCCGTAAATAAACTTAATGGGAAAATTCCAATTTGGGAATTAGAATGCTTTTTCTATAAATTTCTCTGATTTCCTAATATATACACAGGATACTTTTCCATAAAGAGTATTTAGATATTCTGAAATCACATAACTCCTTTCGTATACTAAATAATCCATTGAAACAATGTATTCCTACACTGATAAAAAATTGCCGTAAAACATTAAAAATTCTAGCATAAATGTTGCCAGGCATTTACCGTTTTAAAAACGGATATATTAACGTAAAGGTCACCAACCCGTAAAAGTTAATATTGAAGTAGGGTAAAATTATGGTCCTCTGTATTTTAGTGAAATAAGTCTGAGAACAATGTATTTTTACGGAGAATTTCAGATTAAAATTACGCTTTTAACTTACGTATGACTCCATTGCATAAAACCCTCAATTCTTCCATGTCTATTGACGCAGACACCTTTTTTACGACGTCAAAATACCATTAAAAGATTAGCCCTGTTCTTTACGACAACTCAATTGACTCTTAAAATCAATGGTGGCACTCCAATTTTTTCTCTCTCTCTCTCTCTCTCTCTCTCTCTCTCTCTCTCTCTCTCTCTCTCTCTCTCTTGATTTTGCAAAAGCCTTTGACAAGGTAGACCATAACATATTTGAGAAAAAAATGAGAAAGCATAATATTGTGGGAAAGATAGGAAAATGGGTAAAAGAATTCCTGCAAAACAGAAAACAGATAGTGGTTGCAAATGACGAGAAATCAGATGAAGCCCAGGTAATATCTGGTGTGCTACAAGGTACGGTATTAGCTGCACTGCTGTTTGTTATTATGATCTCAGACATAGACTGTGATGTTGAAAACTCCGTAGTGAGAAGTTTCGCCGATGACACAAGAATAAGTAGAGAAATTATTTGTGATGAAGATAGGAACTCGCTACAAAGAGATCTAAACAAAATATATGAATGGGCGGAGATAAATAGGATGGTATTTAACTCCGATAAATTCGAATCAATAAATTATGGAAACAGAGAAGGAATGGTATATGCATACAAGGGACCTAATAATGAGACAATCACAAACAAGGAAGCAATTAAAGACCTTGGTGTAATGTTAAATATGAATATGTTATGCAACGACCAAATAGCAACACTGTTGGCTAAATGTAAAGCAAAAATGGAATGTTATTCAGACACTTTAAAACAAGGAAAGCTGAACACATGATTATGCTTTACAAAACTTATGTACGTAGTACACTCGAGTACTGCCATGTGATATGGTACCCACACTACCAAAAGGATATTGCTCAAATAGAGAGTGTACAAAGGTCCTATACTGCTAGAATAGAAGAAGTTAAGGACCTTGACTACTGAGAAAGACTGAAATTTTTAAAACTATACAGTCTAGAAAGGAGAAGAGAACGCTACATGATAATACAAGCATGGAAGCAAATAGAAGGAATTACTGAAAACATCATGGAGCTAAAAATATCAGAAAGAGCAAGCCGAGGTAGATTAATAGTGCCAAAAACTATACCAGGTAAACTAAGAAAGGCGCACAGGACATTAATCCACTACGCACCAGCATCGATAATGCAGCGACTATTTAATGTGCTGCCAGCTCATCTAAGAAACATATCAGGAGTGAGCGTAGATGTGTTTAAGAATAAGCTCGATAAATACCTAAGATGCATCCCAGACCATCCAAGACTGGAAGATGCAAAATACACCGGAAGATGCATTAGCAACTCTCTGGTGGATATACGACTATTAAGATAAACAATACTCTCTCTCTCTCTCTCTCTCTCTCTATCTCTCTCTCTCTCTCTCTCTCTCTCTCTCTGGGAAGAGATTGGGAAGATGAGTATTAAGATTAACAATACTCCCTCTCTCTCTCTCTCTCTCTCTCTCTCTCCTCTCTCTCTCTCTCTCTCTGGGAAGAGATTGGGAAGATGAGTATTAAGATTAACAATACTCCTCTCTCTCTCTCTCTCTCTCTCTCTCTCTCTCTCTCTCTCTCTCTCTGGGAAGAGATTGGGAAGATGAATATTAAGATTAACAATACTCCTCTCTCTCTCTCTCTCTCTCTCTCTCTCTCTCTCTCTCTCTCTCTGAAAAGAGGTATTGAGAGAGAGAGAGAGAGAGAGAGAGAGAGAGAGAGAGAGAGAGAGAGAGAAAGAAAAGCTATTCAGTCATCTATCTAGCAGATTTTATTTACCATATAATAGACGATTTGTAATTGCTCGTATCCTAACGAGGGAACTAGTTCGAATTGCTCGCCTGCAAATAGATTCACTTGCTGAATAATTGACTTG
Source organism: Palaemon carinicauda (assembly GCF_036898095.1). Taxonomy (NCBI): domain Eukaryota; kingdom Metazoa; phylum Arthropoda; class Malacostraca; order Decapoda; family Palaemonidae; genus Palaemon; species Palaemon carinicauda. The sequence continues at coordinate 96,348,447 of NC_090751.1, read as the reverse complement.
AGAGAATAGAAATGAACATTGTACACAGAAATCCTGTAATTACTCCTGAATATCCTATCCAAACCTGATGAAGCAATTTAAATTTAACATCCCAAATGATGTACCCAAGCTATTTTGACTTGGTCAGAATATCCTATCTCGACTAATAGATATTTGATGCTATTGGCTCATTTAGCGTACAGAAGTTCTTTATGGGCATTTTTAGGAGTCTTCTTTCCCAACCCCGTGTAGACATTTAAATTGTTTATCCTACTGGGTGCAAGGATGGTCTTATGACTGGTCCACAGGAGGTTGTATAGCTAGCTCTTCTAAGAGAAGGGCACTCCAAATTCAAACCATTGTTCTCTAGTCTTGGGTAGTGATATAACCTCTGTACCATGGTCTTCCACTGCCTTGGTTTAGAGTTCTCTTGCTTGAGGGTACACTCGAGCACACTCATCTATCTCATTTATCTTCCTATTGTTTTGTTAAAGTTTTTATAGTTTATATAGAAGATATTTATTTTAATGTTGTTACTCTTCCTGAAATATTTTATTTTCCTTGTTTCCTTTCCTCACTGAGCTATTTTCCCTGTTGGAGCCCCTGGGCTTAAAGCATCCTGCTTTTCCACTAGGGTTGTAGCTTAGCAAGTAATAATAATAATAATAATAATAATAATAATAATAATAATAATAATATAATGGTCTTTGTCTATTACTTTGAGGGCCTTTAGGTTCCGTCATTTTGGGGGTCTTTATCAGTTCTTCTGGATGTCTTTGTCCGTTATTTTGTCAGTTATTTAGGAAGTCTTTGTCCGTTATTCTGATGGTATGTCCATAATTCTGAAGGTCTTTGTCCTTTACTCTGAAAGTTTGTATCAGTTATTCTGAAGGTCTTTGTCCGTTACTCTGAAGGTTTGTTTGTTATTCTGAAGGTTTGTTTGTTATTCTGAAGGTCGGTCTATTATTCTGAAGGTTCTGCCCATTATTCTGAAGGTCTGCACATTATTCTGAAGGTCGGCCCATTATTCTGGAGGTCTGTCCATTACACTGAAGGTTTTTGTCGGTTACTCTGAAGGTCTTTGTCCATTACTCTGAATGTCTTTGTCCGTTATTCTGAAAGTTTGTATCAGTTATTCTGAAGGTCTTTGTCCGTTACTCTGAAGGTTTGTTTGTTATTCTGAAGGTTTGTTTGTTATTCTGAAGGTCGGTCTATTATTCTGAAGGTCTGTCTATTATTCTGAAGGTCTGCCCATTATTCTGAAGGTCTGTCCATTACACTGAAGGTCTTTGTCCGTTACTCTGAAGGTCTTTGTCCGTTACTTTGAAGGTCTATGTCTGTTACTCTGAAGGTCTTTGTCGGGTATTCAGAACGTTTGTCAGTCCATTCTGAACGTTTGTTAGTTATTCTGAAGGTATGCTTATTATTCTGAAGGTCTTTCCATTACACTGAAGGTCTTTGTCAGTTACTCTGAAGGTCCTGAATGTCTTTAACTTTGAAAATCACTCTATCCTGCCGGAATACAATATAACTATAGCAATTTATGTAAATGGGTGCACAAAATGTCTTTGATAAGTTCTCGGTTCTTTAGACTATTACTCGAAAGGCCTTTGACTAAGACTCCGAATACCATAACCGAGTTGAAGCTTTTGGGCAATTACTACAAAAATAAATAAATAAATAAATAAATCTATCCGAAGCTGATGAAGCAATTTTAACTGTTACGTGAAATTCCAGATAGAATCGCAATGAAGCAATTTTATTTATTCCTAGGGTTTAAATTGAGAGTCTTTGCCTATATAAATGTTTAAAGGCCGCTCATGAATGGCAGAGACGAGGGGCACTGACATTTGCCCTATCAAGCAAGACAATGCCATAGAGATTGGCCGTATATACATATCTACGCCCAAGCCCCCTCTCCACTCTAGCTAGGACCAAGGAGGGCCAGGCAATGGCTGTTGTTGACTCGGCAGATAGACCTATAGGCTCTCCCAAACCCCCATCCCTAGCTCACAAGGATGGTGAGGTTGCAGCGACCAAACTAACGAGTTTGAGCGCGACGCGAACCCCAGTCTGGCGATCACCAGGCAAGGACTTTACCAACAGGCCACCACAACCCTATTGCATGAAATGTCTACAACATAAGGGAACAAAAATATTTCATGATGTTAGAGAGTGCGTAGTCTCTTTGCATGTTACTTTCAATATCCAAAACAAACTTACTGAAGATTATAGAAGTCGCGAACCAAGACTGCTACTTCAGCATTTATCAACTTGATTTAACAATTGCAAGCCTATCAACTCTTATTTAGTGAAAGCCTATAAACTCGATTTAGCAATTGCAAGTCTTCCTCTGGCTTGATGTCCTATGCTTAGGTAATATTGTAATCTTTTCGTGGATTTAACTGTAATTTAAACTTTTACCTGCAATTTCTACTTTTTTAAAGTTCCATATAAACATTATTATGTTGGCAGAAAAGAAGATTCTTAATTGTAACATGACTTCATATCTTTAAAAAGTGAAAGTATAACCCTTGATATAGTAAAGACGAACGTTGATCATATGTTTATATGGCCTGTCTCTAGGGCGTTGGATGGCTAGGGCATTGTCCCTCTTCCTTGCCTATTCCATTCATGAGCGACTTTTAAAATTTAAGATTTTATTTTTTGTTTATGGTTGATGCCTGGATAAAATGTTGGTAGCAACGTGTCTGGCTATGAATATAAATATATTTCTTTCATGTCCCGCGAGCGTCATTGCTTAAAGTAGGACTACTCGGTCTCTCCCAAAACCTCGGGTAGGGATGAGGGTGTAGACGTACCCTGGTGAGTGGGGTGATAACCCAAGGGGTTACACTCCGAAACCACGTTCTCCCACAAATTGCCGAAACTGCCGGATTGTAGTTAGGAAGGGGGTAGGGGTGGGAGGGTTGAATCTGTGTCTATGGGCTCATCATCTGTAAATATTAAATTTAGTAATTTTTGACGGCTCGTGTACACTAGTAAATACATTTTTAGTGTTGATACATTTTTTATATTTTATTTTATCATTATTAGAACTCCCTGATTTCCTGTTAAGAAATAAAAAAAAAAAGTTTTATGTTGAGCAATAATGCTCGTAAGGACGTTGTCTCAAGGCGATAGTTGGAAAATACGCAGGCCAGTAGTAATTGCACAGAGCTCCAGAAGTATTTTCTGTTATTTCAGTCTGCCTTTTTTTTTTCTTATTTTCGGAATAAAAAAAGATTATAATTGATATAATTATAACAATAATTTTGAGTTCAGTCTATTATATTAAAGTTTTATTGATATTTTTAAGTTTATATTTTGTTTTCTTGTGTACATTTATATTAAGTTTATATTTTTTTTTTGTGCACATTTAAAATAAAATTTATATTCTTTTGTGTGTGAGAGAGAGAGAGAGAGAAAGAGAGAGAGAGAGAGAGAGAGAGAGAGAGAGAGACAGAGAGAGACAGAGAGAGAGAGAGAGAGAGAGAGAGAGAGAGAGAGAGAGAGGCTTTTCAGGGATGTTTTGTTGGGAATTTATTTTTTATTTTGAAAATATGGTGATAAGGATTTTTATGATGTTGATAATATAACGTAACAAACTATTCCAAATTTCATTGCAGATAATTTCTTATTAAAACAACGTTTCCTGTACTTCTGTTTCTCCTACCTGTGGAAGTTAACAAAGACTTTGAGACTTGAAAGGTTACAAATTCTAAAGGGGGACTACTACTGAGGGTGGAAATGTTACACAGGCTAGAAGAAAGGTTACATTCCACCGGGGGTTTGGGTGGTGTAACTTTTCAGGATTTCAAGGTTATAAAGGGCGAAAAGTTAGACGAATTCCACAAACGAGTTATTGATATGGGTTTAAAGGTTACAGAAACTGGAAAGGTTACAGATTCCACAAGCGTGTTATAGTAATGGATGTGAAAGTTCCAGACGCCAGAAAGGTTACACATTCCACAAGGGGGATACTGCCGAGGCCATAAAGGATACGTAGGACAAAAATGTTATAAATTCCATAGGGGGTTGGGTTAGTGTTACTGCCGAGGGGTTGAAGGTTACATAGACCATCATGGTTACAAATTCCCGGGGGTGGGGGTTGGTTGTCACTGATGAGGGTTTGAAAGTTAAGAGGGCAAAAGGGTTACACATTCTACAAGGGGTTGACTGCCGAGGGGTTGAAGGTTACAGAGACCAAAATGGGTACAAATTCCATACGGGGAGGGGCGGAGTTACTACTGAGACATCTCACACGTCTCGAACTGTCCACCTAACCACGCTAGGACTCCCGCGCTGCTGGGAGGAAGGACGCTGGTGACTGGTACAACACATGAACATACGCTACCGGGGTCTAAGCGATGTCGGCAGGGCAGCAGGTCGGGATTACGGTCTACCCTAAAGACAAAGCAAAGTCCTTGAAAAAGGAGGCAACCGTGCTTGCCTCATACAAATGGGGAAAATGAAAAAAATTAATAGGAGGTTGGAAAGGGTAAAAACGTTACATATTTCACGAGGGAGCTACTGCGGGGGTTGTTAAAGGTTAGAGGCCGAAAGAAAGGTTGCCTGGGTGACAAAGAGAGTACTGCCAAGTTGATCATTTGCTTGGTACACTCGGGTAGGAAGCAACGATCGGTTAATTGTCTGGCTAAAGTAAACAATGAGCATTTTGTGCATACAATCTTTGCATTTTATTTTAATCACTGTGTCGATAGTCCACAGGAATCTTGCATTTTTAAGTCATGGTTTAAAGGTTTAAAGACTGTCCATGAAAGGCTTAGGCAAGGGACAGTGACATTGCCCTAGCAAGCAGGACAATGCCCTAGAGGACTGACCCATATTATATATGATCAGCACCCAATCCCCCTCCCCACCCAAGCTAGGACCCGGGAGGAAAGGCTTAAAAGTCGCTCATGAATGGCAGAGGCAAGGTACAGTGACATGCCCTAGCAAGCAGGACAGTGCCCTAGAGACGGACCACATATGATCAGCGGCCAAGCTCCCTCTCCACGCAAGGTAGGACTAGGGAGGACCAGGCAATGACTTCTTATGACTCGGCAGATAGACCCATAGGCTCTCCCCAAATCCCAATAACCTTAGCTCGCAAGGATGGTAAGGTTGCAGACACTAAAGGTACTAACAATTCTGAGCTGGACTCGAATACCCCGTCTGGCAAACGCCAGGCAGAGGCGTTATCAATCGGGCCATAATAACCCCAGAGTTTTGGGTAGATAATAGACTATTATTATTATTATTATTATTATTATTATTATTATTATTATTATTATTATTATTATTATTATTATTATTATTATTATTATTATTATTATTGTTAGATATAATTATTACTAATATTCATTTGTTATTATTATTATTATTATTATTATTATTAATTATTATTATTAGCTACAGCCCTTGTTGGAAAGCTAGATGCTATAAGCCCAAGGGCTCCAACAGGGAAAAATCACCCAGTGAGGAAAGGAAATAAGGAAATAAACTATAAAACCATAAAACAAAACAGACTAAAAATTATAATTAGACGAACTCCTTTCAGTTTTTAGTCTCGTCTTTCTTACAGACTTCAATTTTGATTGGTGATTTTTTTTTTACTCTTAAGAAAATATATAGTTTTACATGTTCATTTTCGCAAATATAAATATTTATAATACTTTCATTTATACTTTGAGAATTGGTTTCCTCTATGTGGTTTAGGACACTTAAATAATTATTTTAAGATACATGATTAACAAAACTAGGCGATAATGCGAGAATTTTAAGATTACTACAATGTATATATTTTAAACGTCAACGATCATTTAAAAAATTTATCATTTATGCAAACTTTACTCATTTTTCTCGGAATGAACATATTCTTTAGTAAAATGCATGATATATATTCTCCAGTGATTTTATCACTATAGATCTTGTTTTGAATATTTTACTCTTAATAAAGGAAATCGTACTTAATTTGGTTGTGATTAGGTAAGTGTAAATTCGCCAACCCCCCCCCCTAATTTTAGTCCTTTTTTTCCATTATATAAAATAAACCAGATTTAAAATTATAATTTTTTCTTTATCTAAAATCAACCAGACTCAAAACTTTAAACTTTTTATTTAAAATCGACCGGAATAAAATCTAGACTTAAAACTATATATATTTTTTTATCTAAAATCAACCAGACTCGAAACTATATCTTATTTGAAATCAACCATACTTAAAACTATAAATTCTTTTTTATTATCTAAGGTCAACCAGACTCAAAACTACAAATATATATTTTTTATTATCTAAAATAAACCAGACTCAAAACTATATATGAAACGACTGTAGCCTAAACGATAAGGAAAAAAAGTGAGAAATCGAGATTAATTGAATTAATTCAATCTTAAAAGCATACTAAATTAGAGAGCATTCGGAAGAGCACAGACCTCCACCGCGGCTGCATATTTCTCGACCTTTTGCTTGACCGTGACCTTGACCTTTGACCTTGACTTTAAAAGTTTAATAATTCTCAGCTTTTTACATAACGGTTAATCTCTGCAAGTTTCATTACTCCACGATTAAAATTAAGACCAAGAAGTTATTCACAAACAAAAACACGGACGCGCACACACACAAACAGACACAGACAGAGGTAAAACAGATAATCCCTACAAGTTTCATTACGCTACGATTAAAATTGTGTTCAGGAAGCTGTTCACAAACAAACACTCGTACAAAGAAGGGGTAAAACATAAGTTAATCGCTGCAAGTTTTATTACTCCAAGATTAAAATTTTGGTCAGGAAGCTGTTCAATAACAAACAAACGAACCCCACACAAACAGGTAGTAAAACATAACCTCCTTCCAACTTCGTTGGCGTAGGTAATAAGCAGTTTAACCCATCAAGCTTGCTACAAAATGTAAAACATTCTTACACGGCCCATGAAAACGACCCCCCCCCTCTCTCTCTCTCTCTCTCCTCTCTCTCTCTCCCTCTCTCTCTCTCTCTCTCTCTCTCTCTCTCTCTCTCTCTCTCTCATTCATTGCCAGAGCAAACACGTGACACAGAAAGCTAAGTTGTATGTTGACACGGGGGACGAACCCCCTTTGGCTCAAGGTGAAAAGGGAAACGAGAGAGAGAGAGAGAGAGAGAGAGAGAGAGAGAGAGAGAGAGAGAGAGAGAGGAGAGAGAGAGAGATAAGACTGTCTCGCTGTTTATTATCATTTCTGATAAATTAGAGGCACTCGCTCAATAGAGAGAATATTTTCGCCGCACCAAGTAAGTCTTTATTTTGCTTTTGACTCCACTGTGTACTTGTACTTCGATGTATTTTCTTCATAATTTTATAGGATTTATCCTTGGGTCATATCTCAAATGTCCATCAAGTTTCGTTGAATTTGGCTCGGTAGTTTATTGGTAATGCTGTTCACCAAAAAGAAATATTAACATTGCTATTATTTTCACGATACTACTGCGTACTTTTTTTTTATAGACTTTATCCAAAATGTTACAGATTCATCCATGGGTCATATTCAACGTGAAAACAAAGTTTGGTCAAAATTGGTACTGTTGTATTTGTGTGAGGTTGCTCACAAACAAATAAATTAAAGTAAGAAACAGGTTAATAGATACGCTTCACGAAATCCTAGATTTTGGCGAAGGCAAAAACTAATTTTCTTTTTACGATATAGAAAGAGATTTCACTGTTGGTCATAACTCGCATGGAAATAAATCTCAATTTTTATCAAATGATATTTATTGGTTTTGTTCAAATTCTTTATGATAAAGATATTACACATCAATTTTAGAGACGGATTAAATTGTCCTTTGCGTATAAAAAAAGAATATTCAATAGAGGAGTCACCATTATGTTAAATCAATTATATTATCCAACACAGTGGAGTAACTATTGAAGAAAATAAATACCCTGTTAATTAGCCTAATAACTCGTATAATCCTAACATCCAATCAAAAGATGAAGATTGCTATCCAGAGTACTTCACAATTTAAATTTACTAAATTTAATGTGAGGTACTATATTCGATTTTTTTTTACGGTATACAGTTAATTCTAACATTCATACCTTCTCTATCATAAGACTCAATACTACACGGTATTCTATAAGTTTTATTCCAGCTATGACAAGATTGTGGAATATTCTTCCTAATCGGGCAGTTGAATCGTTGGAACTTGACTAGTTCAAACTTACAGCGCCTGTTGTTACTAGTCCTAAAATAGATTATATTAATTATTCAATAAGTCTCTTTTACTGTAACCTATTTATTTTTCCCTGTTGGAGCCCTTGGGGTTATAGTATCCTGTTTTTCCAAGTAGGGATGTAGTTTCATTTATAATAATAATGATAATAATAGTAATGATGATGATGATATTATATGATATAATATATGGTATAATAATATAGGATAATGATATGATAGTGATAGTGATGATAGAAATAATCATAAAAATGGTTTACCAATTACTTATCATATACTTTATATCCTTTCCTCACTGGGCTATTTTTCCCTGTTGGAGCCCTGGATTTTATAGCCTCCTTCTTTTCCAAGTAGGGTTGTAGGTCAATTTTATTACTTTCATATACTTTATTTCCTTTTTTCCTTTCCTCACTGGGCTATTTTTTCCCTGTTGGAGCCCTTGGTTTTATAGCATCCTGTTTTTCCAAGTAAAGCTGTAGATCAATTTTATTACTTTTCATATACTTTATTTCCTTATTTCCTTTCCTCACTGGGCTATTTTTCCCTGTTGGAGCCTTTGGTTTTATAGCATCCTGCTTTTCCAAGTAGAGTTGTAGGTCAATTTTATTACTTTTCATATACTTTATTTCCTTTCCTCACTGGGCTATTTTTCCCTGTTGGGGCTCTTGGTTTTATAGCATCCTCCTTTTCCAAGTAGGGTTGTAGATCAATTTTATTACTTTTTATATACTTTATTTCCTAATTTCCTTTCCTCACTGGGCTATTTTTCCCTGTTGTAGCCCTTGGTTTTATAGCCTCCTCCTTTTCCAAGTAGGGTTGTAGTTTAGCTATCAATAAACCATAAAATGATGAAAAATCCACACAAGCAAAATGAATAGACGAAGAAACTAGATGAAATTGACAAGAAAATAACTCGCAAATAAACTCACATACGAGAGTCTTTTGTTTTTAAAAAGTCTCATCTCAGTGAGGAAATAAATAGGAAGAATGTGAGAGGTGAGCATTGGCGGTCTCTGGACTTTTCAAAGAATATTTCCAACAGAAATATAAAAAATACCAAAGAGTTGTAATATGTATTGTTTTTCTTGGAAGAGTTTCCAGGAAGGAAAAATATTAGTTCTGGAAAACGAAGAAAAACAGGAAAGGGATTCCATTTTTTCCTGGGAGGAGAACTTGGATAACTATAGTTCCTTGAAATAATTGAAGTTTTAAACTTATATTTCTAATTGTTTTTTCAACTGGAACTTAAGGAATCGGATTTTTTTTTTTTTGAAAATAAAAATTTAGTTGAATTAACTAATATCTTAAAGCTTTAAATTGATTGTTCTAACTATAACTTTAGTAATATAAAAA
>NC_090751.1:96323906-96333906 GCF_036898095.1 Palaemon carinicauda | reverse complement strand
GCATTCCAAGCTTATTTTTTCCCCACTGTGCATTCCAAGCTTATTTTTTCCCCACTGTGCATTCCAAGCTTATTTTTCCCCCACTGTGCATTCCAAGCTTATTTTTTCCCCACTGTGCATTCCAAGCTAATTTTTTCCCCACTGTGCATTCCAAGCTTATTTTTTTCCCCACTGTGCATTCCAAGCTTATTTTTTTCCCCACTGTGCATTCCAAGCTTATTTTTTTCCCCACTGTGCATTCCAAGCTTATTTTTTCCCCACTGTGCATTCCAAGCTTATTTTTTCCCCACTGTGCATTCCAAGCTTATTTTTTTCCCCACTGTGCATTCCAAGCTTATTTTTTCCCCACTGTGCATTCCAAGCGTATTTTTTCCCCCTGTGCATTCAAAGCTTATTTTTTCCCCACTGTGCTTTCCAAGCTATTTTTCCCCCACTGTGCATTCCAAGCTTATTTTTTCCCCACTGTGCATTCCAAGCTAATTTTTTCCCCACTGTGCATTCCAAGCTTATTTTTTCCCCACTGTTTATCAAATTATTTTTTCCCCACTGTGCATTCCAAAGCTATTTTCTTACTGTACAGTTGGTTTCATTAATTGAGTTACACTTCACGGAAAACTAATGAGACGTAAGTGTATCAGACTTAATGAAGGCAACTGTACATTACAATGTTTTTCCTGCTGTCCATTATAAATTTTAAGCTATTTTTCCCCTACTGTTCATTATGAGCTAATTTTCCCCCACATTGCATTACAAGCTATTTTTATTCTCTTTACAGGAGAGAACAAATCCTTGTTCTACTCTCCGCTGATCATCATCTTCCTGAGCATCGTGGGTGTGTTCCTTACTCTCATCGTCATCCTGGTGGCAGTTACGCGTTGGCGTAAGAACTTGGTGAACAACACCTCGTCCAGTCAGTCCTCAGCTCAGAGTGCTAACCCAACCAGCGTTCCTTTGGAGCCTCTGCGTTCAGAGGACCCCAATTCGAAGCCTTGTCCTGCCAAGGAGGAGGTAGACGTTCCAAAGGTCAAGCCTAAGAAGAAGGTAGTTGTTGTTGTAGAGAACGGAACCAAAGATGCCATGGATGACATCGACGAAGGCGAGGCGTCTTCCGCTGACGTCACTTCCTCTAAAGGTAAGATTTTTGCAATGTATTTTCACCTGTTTAAAGGAGTAAAACTTGGGAATTTTTTAAGTTTTTATCTACAGTAGTTTTGATTTCAGTTAATTGTTTTACTGTAGTATTTTATTTTATTTATCTATTTATTTAATTTTTTTTGCATGGCAATTCTTTACTTAATTTACCACTACTCTGCAAGATGCATTTGATATTTCTTTGGTTCATTCAATGTCTTTTACAAAATTAAGTGACAGATCTTTGGAAGTTGTTTACAAGGTAAACTATGAAAAGGGTTGATAGTGGAAGAGCAGTTAGCAGCGTTGATAATTTTTCTTCTAAGATCAGGTTATTTTTCATTATGCAACTAATACCTATGGTAGATTTTGTAACCGAAAGAATGGCTGGTTTGTGGTTAAAGTTAGCCTGTCATATAGTGAATTTCTCAGGACTTGTTTTGTAATATGCATTGAAGAATAAAAAGATATAATCAAACAAAACTCTGTTCCTCCATTCGGAACACTAATGCAGGCTTCTGCAGGTATAAGTCATGCAAAAAAAGAAAAGAAAAACGGGTACTAGTACAACCCATTCCGGTTATACCTGAATTTTTAAAAAGTTCAAGTCAAATCCTGAAAGGCAAAATAAGCAATTTTGTCCTAAAAGAATAAAAGATTGTGATACAATGTTGACTGGCGGAAGAGCTAAAAGGCTTTAGTCAATGACATAGTAGATGGACATTAAGAATAACAGAATTGGGAAGGGAAAGGAAAAGAAAACTAAGGATTGACGAGCTAAGTAAATTGGTGGGGTATAGAGTGGCATAGAAAGACTTTAAAAGGACAAATGATACTAGATTTGGAGTAGTGAATGCTAGTATTAATAGAGGAAGAATGGTAATGATTCATTCAGAAAGCTATTTGAAATTATGGTAAATTGATCGAAAGAATGGTTTATTGTTAATTTGTTATCCTTTATTTATTTCCTTATTTCCTTTCCTCGCGGGGCTATTTTACCCTATTGGAGCCCTTGGGCTTATAGCATCTTGTTTTTCCAACTAGGATTGTAACTTGGCTAATAATAATAATAATAATAATAATAATAATAATAATAATAATAATAATAATAATAATAATAATAATAATAAAAGAGAATCTCTGCATAATGATGGAAAATGTGGTGATAGAAATGAAAGTTTGGTGTAAGAAAATCTGAAGTAAATTATACTTCACGGATGTGGAAGGTGTGAAGTGCAGATGTTGGATGTCAACAAGAGAAAAATTGGGAGAAAATTTACACATCTCAAAGATGTAGTAAAATTTTTACCATAGTGTGGAGACTTTTATTTTTATGTTCTGAGTGGGAACTTAGTCCGGGAAAGCCTCCTTATAACAGTTACATAAAGTTCAACAGGGGAGGATAATGAGCACTTACTCTCGGGGCACAAACGCGCTGCTAATACTTTACTGTCACAATTCACTAACCATCACTCTTAAATACAAAAGGGGGATATTTTACTGTCCAGAGGCCGGAAAACTCTACACGTAGAATTAGCAATAATTTATGGCCTACTCTAGCTTTGTCAGGTCTATAGTCATCTCATTCTCAGGCTCTATTCCGACTCCGTCCCAGCTACCCCAATGAGATGCTGGACAGGTATATTACGTTAATGTAATTAGACAAAATCCAAAATGGGAGCAGTGATGTAAAGTAGTTTAAAAGTTTAATGATAAGGATCTTTACCCTCGAAGCAGATATATTAATGCAAAGTTCCTCGCTGTTACCACCTATAGGTTTACTCTTCAAATATTCCCAGTTTAAACATTAAATAAATGAGGGAGCAAAAATACTAAGTGGGTTTAATTAACCTAATATTGATTTATTTCACAAATTTACATTAAAAGAAAACGGACATCTTAACAACACAAAAAATGGTATCAAAAGAAATGCAATTCAAATAATGAAAAATAGTTGATTAGACGCGTGGTCTACATAATTAAAATAAAAATGGGGTCAGGCACGTGGCCCACGTGACCCAGAGACTATGCTAGTCTCAACCAAGAAATTAATATCCAAGAAAAATATATACACACAATCCCACCGCACACAGTCTGAATAGTGTAAAAGGCACGTTCCCTATCAAGTTAAAATTAGTCTAAGCTAAAAAATGGGGGAATAACTAAATGGCCATTTGTAGTAGTACCTGTACTCCTTTGAAGATTATTCCTATGCCCGTGATGGCTGTTGACCTGGACGTCGCACTAATTGGCACTTTGCACTCTTGCCTGGCTCACCCCAAAAATTCTCACTTTGGCTGCAACTATGGTACACCAGGGTCCTCTTCTTCTCAATCTCTCCGACCGGCAGCAATCTTTTGCGAGTTGAGTTTTGGGAGAGAGACAGGGGGGGGGGGGTGAGCCAGAGGTGCACGAGTTCACTGACCAGGCAGGTCAGTCGTCCAGCCCGGCTTCTGTTCGAATGGCCCGACGCTAAGGTCGAGGAGATCACCTGGCTTCACTTTGCCAAACAAGTGACGGTCATGATGCGCGCGGTAATCCATTGGGGATGCCATATCAGGACTTCAGGACAGGGCAATGTATTGTTGCAAGGAGTGCAGAGGAGGGAGGATTTTGTACTAAATACTTTAGAGAAATCTTGCTGCTCTAAGGGAGTTTATATATACAATAATCCTACCTATTCTGGCTTGCTAAAAATTAATAGTTTAAATGATTAATTAGCAATGGGCTGGTGCGATGGGCATACATCTTAAAATTAACAAACCTTAATTGGTATTGAGAAATGTAAGATGCACTAATTTAGCAGTATTGGAATTTATATAAAAAATGCAGTTTAAGAATTTAATCTCGACCCACGTAGTTAAGGAAAGAACCAACATACGCCGGGGTTACTACTAAGGCCCTCTGTTGTGCGTATCTACGCTGTGACGTCACGAGCATGGCGTGCGCCACTGTCAACAAGTTCAAGTTAAGGTTAGTCCTCCCTATGTTTCGTTAAAGAAAATTGAATGTAGAAGAGAACATTTAAGGGGTAGCTATAGTATTAGTAGAAGAGAGCTAAAAATACGATTGAAAGAAGAAGAGTGAAGAAAATTCTTCACACATAGGTCAAAATTAAAATAGTCGTTTTATGGGGATTTCGTCTCATGGGTGAAATGAACTGTGATATGTTAGTGAATAGCTTTTAGTTATCTTAGGATAGAAGTGAAGGCTGACGCCAATGATATGAGTAAGGCGTAGAAAAGTGGGTAATTTTTTATTGTATTAGAGGGTGTGATTTCGCACAGAAAATATATGATTTCCTATAGTAAATAACGTGATTTAACCGAATTTTATGTTCATTTCAATCACAAACTAACAGATCAACCAATTCGGCTAACTTTAAGTTGACAAATTGGTTAATGTTATTAAGGATGAAATGAATGTGAAAACCTGTTAAATCACGTTATCTACTATAGGAAATCATATATTTCCTGTGCGAAAATCACACCATGTAATACAATACAAATGTACCATATAAATATTAACACTGTTGGCATATATATTAAGTTAAAATGTTTAAACAACTTTTTCAACGTTGTAACTTCCCTTATGGATGTACTGAGGACGGTAACATTAATTCAATGTTACCAATGTTTGACAGCACTACCAACGTTGACGAATGGTACAGTGTTACCAACGTCACGATGACATTACTAGAGGCAGTAATGCTAAATATTTCCATACGTGTATTAAATAATTTGTCCATATAACTATTAAACAATAAATAAAAAGTACCAAAAGGCCACAGAACCTAACAAACCCACCTAACCTTGCCTAGAAGTACCCCGGTCACAAAATTCATATAATAAGTATTGGGGAATGACTTACTTTGATTCACAGTACTACCAACGGTGACGAATGGAACACAGAACTACCAACGACAAACCCACCTAACCTTGCCTAGAAGTACCCCGGTCACAAAACTCATATAATAAGTATTGGGGAATGACTTACTTTGATTCACAGTACTACCAACGGTGACGAATGGAACACAGAAATACCAACGACACGATGTCATTACTAGTGGCAGAAATGATAAATATTTCCATTCGTATATTAAATAATTTTTCCATATAACTGTTACACAATATATAAAAAGTACAGAAAGACCACAGAATCTAACAAACCCACCTAACCTTGCCTAGAAGTACCCCGGTCACAAAACACGTATATTGGCTATTGAGGAATGACTTACTTTTATGAAGAAAACGTCGAAGTATTCGGTAACCTCGGAACAGAAACTTCTCCAATCGACACTAGTTTTCGAAGATATGTCGATACCATCCATGAGGGACTCATGGCCCGAATGTTTATGCAAAAAGTGGTTGGCACATAATATTATCTTGTCCAAAAAAGTACCTATATAGGCAGTAACGGTATAACCGAAACGGAGTTTCTTCTTAGTTTTACGAATGATGGATTCAGAATTGCAATAAAACATGTGAATGTCTTGCCTATAAGATAAAACAGAACGGCACTTGGGGCACTATAAACTCTGAGGAATAACGTTGTGAGATTTAAGAAAATGTTCAACATTACCTGAAGAATAAAAAAAAAAATCACCATGGAATTTAGCTACTGCTTTTAGGTACGGAATACTGCACCCGCTACAAGTTTCTATAACTTTCTCTATCGCAAATTACGAAAAAAGAAACCGCACTTTGAATGTAGAACGTCTCACCAGATCAAAGGTTACAACGCAAAAGGCATTGGAACAAAGGGTATGAAAAGACCGCTCAAAGGGATAAAGAAGGGGGGGGGGGGGGGTAGGGAGATATCTGCATAGGCCTAGGTTGGTGATTGGTTAAGGGAAAAACAAAGAAGACTAGCGGGAAAACATGAATGAACTAAATACGGAAACTAGTTTAGAGAAAGGATTTATGGGACACAGAGGAGTGAAAAGGAAATAACCAAAGAAAATAAATAAAAACAATATAGGAAGTTAAAATGGAATGAACGATAAATAATATTGAATGGGAATATAAAATGAGATGATTATACCGAGAATGAATTGGATAAAAAACTAGTCCAGAGCAAGTATTTATGTGAAACCGGGAAGAGAAAAGGAAATAACCAAAGAAATAAACCCAATATAGGAACGTAAAATGGAATGTATGAGAAATAATATTGAATGGGAATATAAAATGAGAAAATAATACTATAATAAAATGAGTAATTGGGAGAGGGGGAACTCTTGCGCAGGGGAGTGATATATGCGCAGACCAAAAACTGGTGCGAACGAACTTACGAACGTACAAATGGGTGCTAATGTTAGCATGGAAGGCTAACATTTGATCTACATCAGGTATGGAATGCTAACATTTGATATACATCAGGCGTTGGCAGCACTGGTTACTGTATTACTACATGAAATAACCTTTGAAACGGCTCCTCCAAAATATTTCCAGTTATACTGTTTTGTATTTTCCTACGGTTATATTACATACAAGAAGGAAATGTATAGAGAAGAAAAGGTTTGTTTTACGGTTATATATCGATTCCCCAGTATGTTTTCCCCACCCAAAACCCCGAGTTCCCACTGGGGGTCCCCCATTGTCGGAGGATATAGATGTATATATATTTCTGAAACTATTCATTTGCGACGGGAACGAGTGTTATTTTCGAAGGGAGCGTAATTTTTCCTATAAGAAAAAGTAGTTGGTATCCCAGGTTACATTGCCATGTAATACACTACAATGAAACCGAAAAGGGTACACTGATGGAAAGTCCTGCATATAGAGAAAGGATAACCATTATAATGCAAAATAGAAGTTCAGGATGGATATACCACTTGTTTGTGTTTTTGCATATCTGCAGTGTACAAAAAAAGGAGCGAAATGGGCCCCATTAAAACTATTATTTTGTCCTTGCTCCATACCCTACATGTCGAAGTTTCAGTGAAATTGGTTCAGTAGTTTTTAACATTGAAAATATGCTGCGTACTTGTACTTTGATGCCCTTCATCATAACATGTTACAGATTCCTCCTTGTGTCACACTCAACAATAGTTTGACAAAAACTAGTAATGTTTATGTGGAGTTTCTCGCAACTAACAAACCAACAAAAAGATAATTGAATTAATTATCCAGAATGTTAGATTTCATCCTTGTATCATACTCAACATGAATACCAAGTTTGGTCAGAATCAATTTTGTACGTTTTGTTTAGAGTTCAGAAAAGAGCAAACAGACAAAAGAGAATATATAGACTAACCTTTACAAAACCTTCAATTTTTTTCGGAGGCAAAAATACATAAAGGACACTTTGTAGGATAGAGAAATTAAAGCTCCACCCTCCAGATAAGTGAAACCTTATTAGAAGGTATAATACTAGAATAAATTTACCATACTAAATACCAAACCACTAGGGGTAAAAAGAAAAACAATGACTTGCCATATATATTTTAGGATCCCTTATAAAAAATACCATTTTCTGTGAAAATCGCCTGCAACAATTTTTCGTTTTCTATTACTCTATAGGGTGTTCTTAAACGTTTCCTTTACGTTGATGTTTATGTTCATCGTATTTCTTTGTCTACTCGTTTACAAATTGAAAATTTTATGTTATGATTATGCTAAAAGACGCATAAATGCTCTTGGACGATAACCAAATAAGCCAAGAGCTCAAAATTATCCCATAAAACCGCGCAGATGAGAATATATTATGCTAGTCACGTCTTCCTCGTAGCCTACATGTGTATTTTTTTTTATTTTTTTTTTATGGATTGAAGGGAAAGGCTCGCCACTAATAAGTAAATAACCATGAAATAAGAATATTATATCCTTATTGAATCCCCGGTAATGAGGAAAATTACATTTTAAACTCCCATGGTTAGAAGTCTATTCAAACCTAATTTTAAATTCAAAACTCCCATACTTCTGACGTCTATTCAATCCTGATTTAAAATTTAAACTTGCATACTCTGAAGTCTCTATTTAATCCTAATTTTAAAAGAAAAAAGCTTTGAAGCATTTATTCTCGAAAAAAAGAATTTCAGAGAAAAAAAAATGCTGCAATTTCTGTTGATATTGAGTTTTTTCCTTTTTTTTTTTTTTTTTTTTTTTAACAGGGAAGCTACGGAACTTTAGTGCCTCAAATCTGTAGGCTACATTCACTTTCAGAAACCAAAAAAAGCAAAAAACTAACCACGAAAAAATAGTCTCCTTTTGAAAGTGTCATCTATACATTTATAAAATAATTTTTCGATAAACGTAATAACACCAAGAAAATTCCCCAATTGAAAATTTTTCACGAGTATAGAATACTTTCAAATGGTTTACGGAGATTAAAAAAAAAAAATGGCAAGAAAAAAAAATAATGGGAATTTTGAATTACCATCAATATGACTTTTTTTTTTTTCAATTATGAACTAAATGATACGATTACTGAATTAAAGTTTTGAGGATTTTTTAATCACTGTATAAATTGAACACCAGTCCAGTAAATAGATATAACATTTTGGTCCTTTTAGCCAATTCCCTACTATTGCGAGGAATTCTGTGGGATTGCAACTATTCTAAAGGTATAATCTATGAACTTCTAATGTATATTAAAATACCATCTTTTTCTAACTTCCATTCTCTCATAGATGCCTTACTGGGACGCCACGGGAATTCCCAGCACCTAGCCAACGGATCTGCAGGATACTACAACAGCTTGGGAAAGACGAACTTCCCTTTGCACTACCAGCAGTCTGCGTCCTCTTCGGCGACTCTTCCACGCTCCCACAGGGCGCCATCTTCCTCTTCCTCCAGCAGTGCCCTCCACCAGCATGTCCCTTCCACTAGTGCTAACGAAAGCGCCCAGGAGGGCAGTAATCTATACCACTATAATACTAGGTATTCAGAGACCCTTCCTAGGAAGTTAAGCAGGGGCCCTGACACATACAGAGGTGGGGGTATCCTACGTGTCGGTGGGAGCAATGATGGGTATAGGAACGTCGAGGGCGGTGCCCATGGGAGTGAGCCTTATGGCGGGTACCGAGGCGTAGAGCCTTATAGTGGCGGGAGCACCCTACGAGTGGCTTTCGAAGACACCTACCACGAAAACGGCAGGCAGACTCCGGTGCGCGATGTCTATCACGAAACGAGTCGGGGCAGAGGGTTAGGGGGGAGTGCTTTAGATCTGAGGTACCACGAGAGAGGGTCCACTTACCATAGTGGGGGAGGGGTGGAGGATCACGTCCCTGGAGGGAGAGGGGCGGACAAATATCAACTGCTCGAGGAGCTGAAAAATAATCCTAAGTATGTCGTGCGGACTCGGCCTTGTGATCCAAATGACGAGAGTTTTGTGTAGTGGTGACTTTATATTGTTTTCTCGTAGGAAATTGGCTATTCAAGTGAATTTATTTAACAAAGATTCAAAATATTGCGAGTCCAATTAATCACTTTTTTTGTAAACTGGAAATTGAAAATCCAAAATAAGCCACTTGTACATTCCTGTTATAGTGAAGGTGGGACCTGGGATTTACCAAAGACTTGAAAGATTTCTATCCCAGATAATTCCTTTCTTTATAAACTGGAAATTGAAAATCCAAAGAAATCCACTTACAGATTCCTATTATAGTGAAGGAGAAATGTACAGATAAATGTGAATGTACACACATGCATACACTCTGGTAGGAATGTACAGATGCTGTGAATGTACACATACGCATACTGTACTTTCAGAAAACTGTCGGAACTCCATAACCTAGTGTGACCACAACTGCCATTTGATTTAACTGTGCCGTTGATCTTACTAATTACAATATAAGGGAAAGTCAGGATTTGCACAAATGCTAATGGGTTATCAATCATGTAAGTTGATTTTGAAAAGTTTTTAGATA
>NC_090751.1:96311406-96313906 GCF_036898095.1 Palaemon carinicauda | reverse complement strand
GTTCCCCCCCATCCAGGAACTGAACACGACCTGCCTCTCTCGAGAGGGCTACGATCTCACTAACCCTAGCCCCGGACGCGAGTGCAAATAGGAAAATAACTTTTTGTGTCAAATCCTTTAACGCACATTCTTCATTGCTCAACAGGGAGGCGAAATGAAGAACTTTGTCTAAAGACCATGAAATGGGCTTTGGAGGTGCTGAAGGTCTGAGCCTAGCGCAGGCTTTCGGAACTTTATTAAAGATCTCGTTACCTAGGTCGATCTGGAAGGCATATAAAATGGGTCTCATCAAAGCAGACTTACACACTGAAATCGTGGTTAGCTGCCAACCCTTGACCATGGAGGTGGATGAAGAAAGATAAGCAGAAGTCTGTCGAGATCTTCTGCGGATTCTTCGCCTTTACAAAGGCCACCCATTTTCTCTAAGATGACTCATATTGCCTTCTAGTCGATTTGCACTTATATTCCTCTAGGAAGTCTACGCTGGCTTTCGAAATCCCGAAACGCTTTCTCACCGCAAGGGAGAGAAAATCATGAGCTATAGGGTCCGGGTTTTTCTGTAATGAAGCGCAGACAGTCGACTTCTGGACTCGCTGGGTCAGAACTGGATGTGGTAGCGGCACAAACTTCAGCTGTAGTTCCAACGCCAAGGGGAACCACATGCTGTTTGGCCACTTGTGGGCCACTATTGCCGGCCACCCCCTTGAAGGATCTCAGTTTGTTGAGGACCCTCAACAGAAGGTTGTGAAGGGGGAACAGATAAATCCTGGACCATCTGTTCCAGTCGAGGGACATCGCGTCCACTGCTTCCGCTAAGGGGTCCTCGTACGGGGACACGTACAGGGGGCAACTTCTTGTTGTTTTTCGTCGCAAAGAGGTCTATCTGCAGTTCTGGGACTTGATTCAGAATGAAGGAGAATGATCCTGCGTCTAAGGACCATTCCGACTCTATCAGTGTGAACCTGGATAGAGCGTCCGCTGTCACGTTGCGGACTCCTTGAAGGTGAACTGCCGACAGGTACCACTTCTTCTTTCCCGCCAATCGGAAAATGGCCAACATCACCTGGTTGAGAGGTGGTGACCTCGACCCTTGTCGATTCAAGCATCTCACAACCACCTCGCTGTCCATTACCAATCTTATGTGGATCGAGTGACGCGGGGGAGACTTTCTTTAAGGTAAGGAGCACTGCCATACCTTCTAGAAAGTTTATGTGAAAGGTCCTGAATAGCTTGGACCAACAAGTCCCCTGGACTTTTTTCCGATGAGAGTGACCTCCCCATCCCTCCTTTGAGGCGTCTGAGTGAATCGTCATCTACGGGGAGGTGGCTGAAGAAGAACCGACTTCCTTAGATGTCTGGCTTGGGACTAAGGGCCTGAGAAGAGTACGTAGCCGAGGCGGCACTGGTCTTCGTGCGTTTGATGCATACCTTCTCCAAACTCCGGTTGCATCCTTTAGCTGTGCTCTTAGCACTGGGTCTGTCACCAAAGCAAACTGGAGAGAGCCTAGTACCCTCTCCTGTTCGCGTCTTGATATCCTTTCGGAATCTAGAAGTCTCTTGACAGAACCCGCTATCTCCTTCCTTTTCTTCGCCGGGATGGAGAAACGGTGTGACAAAAGGTCCCAGTGGATTCCCAGCCACTGGAACTTTTGAGATGGAGAAAGTCGAGACTTTTTTCTGTTGATCTTGAAGCCTAGGTACTCTAGGAACTGGATCACTTGACTGGAAGCTTGCAAGCATTCTGTCTCGGATGCTGCCCACACCAGCCAGTCGTCCAGGTAGGCTACTACCTGAATTCCCTTTTAGGCGTAATTGTTTGAGAGCTGCGCTCGCCAGCTTAGTGAAAATCCTTGGGGCTATGTTTAGCCCGAATGGCATGGGCTCTGAAGGCGTTTAGTCTCCGTTGTAGCCTGAACCCTAGGTAGGGGGAGAGTCGACGGCTGATTGGAATGTGCCAATAGGCGTCTGACAAGTCTATAGAGACTGAGTATGCCCTCTTGGGCAGTAATGACCTTATGTGTTGCAGTGGTTAGCATTTTGAATTTGCAATTCACTATGAACTTGTTGAGTGGCGACAAGTCCTGAATGACTCTGAGCTTTTGCGAGTCTTTCTTGGGAACTCAAAACAGCCTCCCTTGGAATTTGATGGACTTCACCTTTCGGATCACCTTTTTCTCCAACAGTTCTTGAACGTACTCCTCCAGAACGGGGGGTGGAGTGTTGGAAAAACCGAAGGCACGGGGGTGGAGTGCTGTACCAGCTCCAGCCCAGTCCATTCTTGAGTAGGCTGTGGGCCCAGGGATCGAAGGTCCAACGATCCCAAAATTTCATCAGTCTCCCTCCTACCGGTATCATTTCACTTGGACTGCCGTCCTGAGGTCTTGCCTCCCTGACCACGACCACCCCTGAATCCCCTTCCCCTTGAGGGGCGCCTAGACGAGCCTCTGGCTGCTCCTCTAGGCTTTGCTTGAAAGGAAGAAGACTGTCCTTCGAACGTTGG
>NC_090751.1:96289661-96310906 GCF_036898095.1 Palaemon carinicauda | reverse complement strand
CATAAGGGATGGGGTGGGGGAGGTACTGATGAGGCACCTAGCACGTCTCAAACTGTCGACCTAACCATGCTAGGACTCCCTCGCTGCTGGGAGGAAGGACGCTGGTGACTAGTACAACAGATGAACATACACAACCGGGGTCTAAAGCGATGTCAGGCAGGGCAGCAGGTCGGGACTACGGTCTACCCCAAAGCTAAAGCAAAGCCTTAAAAAAAAAAGGCAATTGTGTTTACCTCATACAAATGGGAAAAAGAAAAAATGTTAATCGAAGAAGTATGAAGGTTGGAAAGATTTAAAAGGTTGCATATTTCACAAGGGAGCTACTGCGGGGGTTGTTAAAGGTTAGAGGCCAAAAGAAAGGTTGCCTGGGTGACAAAGGGGAGTACTGACAAGTTGATCATTTGCATGGTACACGCAGGTATGAAGCAACGATCGGTTAATTGTCTGGCTAAAGTAAACAATGAGTATTCTCTTCATGCAAACTTTGCATTTCATTTTAATCGCTGTGTCGATAGTCCACAGAAATCTTGCATTTTCAAGTCATGGTTTAAAGGTTTAAAGACTGTCCATGAATGACAGAGGCAAGGGACATTGCCCTAGCAAGCAGGACAATGCCCTAGAGACTGACATCTTACATATGATCAGCACCCAAGCCCCTCCCCACCCAAGCTAGGACCCGGGAGGAAAGGCTTAAAAGTCACTCATGAATGGTAGAAGCAAGGGACAGTGACATTACCTTAGCAAGCAGGACAATGCCCTAGAGACCAACCATTTATTATATGATCATCGCCCAAGCCCTCCCCTCCCCCCCCCCATCTCCACCCAAGCTAGGACCCGGGAGGGAAGGTTTAAAATTCGCTCATGAATGGCAAAGGCAAGGTACAGCGACATTGCCCTAACAAGCAGGACAATGCCCTAGAGACTGTCCATTTATACATATGATCAGCACCAAGCCCCGCCCCACCCAAGCTAGGACCCGGGAGGAAGTGTTTAAAAGCCGCTCATGACTGGCAGAGGCAAGGTACAGTGACATTGCCCTAGCAAGCAGGACAATGCCCTAGAGACTGACCATGATCAGCGCCCAAGCCTCCTCTCCATCCAAGTTAGGACTAGGGAGGACCAGGCAATGACTTCTGATGACTCGGCAAATAGACCTATAGGGTCCCCCAAACACTCCTACCTTAGCTCGCAAGGATGGTAAGGTTGCAGACACTAAAGGTATTAACGAAACTGAGCAGGACTCGAACCCCCGTCTGGCAAACACCAGGCAGAGACTTTATCAATCAGGTCACAACAACCCCAGAGTTTTGAATAGATAATCGGCCATTATAAAAAGACTCGTTATAGATATTCGTACATCATAGTTTTGTATTTTCTTCTTTGTTATATTATTATTATTTATCATTATTATTATTATTATTATTATTATTATTATTATTATTATTATTATTATTAGCTAAGCTAAAACCCTAGTTGGAAAAGCAAGATGCTATAAGCCCAAGGGCTCCAACAGGGAAAAATAGCCTAGTGAGGAAAGGAAATAAGGAAATGAATAAACTATAAAACAATAAAACCTAAACCAGACTGAAAATTATAATTAGAGCAAACTACTTCATAGGTTTTAGTCTCTTCTTTCCTGCAGACATCAATTTGGTTGTGATTTTCTTTTTTTTTTAAGAAAAATATAGTTTTACACGTTCAGTTTTACATATATATATATATATATATATATATATATATATATATATATATATATATATATATATATATTATATTTGTAATACATACATTTATACTTTAATATTGTTTTTCACGATGTGCTTATAATTATTTTCATCTAGTGACATTAGCTTCTCTGATAATTATTTACAAAACATGATTAACAAAACTAGGTGATAATAAGGTAAATAAAGATTACTACAATGTATATATTTTAAAATTAACGATCATCAAGAAATTTATCATTTATACAAACTTGGACATATTTAGTAAAATGTAAAAGACATTTATTCTCAAGTGTTTTTAACAATATAGATCTTGTTTTGAATATTTTCCTTTTTAATAAAGGAAATCATACTCGGTTTTGGTTGTGATTAGGTATAAGTGTAAACTCACCCCTTAATTTTAGTCCTTTTTTTCTAAAATTAACCAGACTCGAATCTATAATTTTTTCTTTATCTAAAATCAACTAGACTCACAACTATAATTTGTTTTTGTTTTCTAAAATCAACCAGACTCAAACCATATTTTTTTTATCTAAAATCAACCAGACTCAAAACTATAATTTGTTTTTGTTATCTAAAATCGACCAGACTCAAAACCATATTTTTTTTTTATCTAAAATCAACCAGACTCAAAACTATCATTTTTTTATTTAAAATAGACAAGACTAAAATCTAGACTCAAAACTTTTTTTTTTATTATCTAAAATCGACCAGACTCAAAACCATATTTTTTTTATCTAAAATCAACCAGACTCAAAACTATAAAATATATATATATATATATATATATATATATATATATATATATATATATATATATATATATATATATATATATATATACAGTACTATATATACTATAATATATATATATTATAGTGCACAGACCTCCGCCGCGTCAGCTTATTTCTAGACCTTTTGCTTGACTTTTGACCTTTACCTTTGACCTTGACTTTTAAAGTGTAATCATTTTCAGCTTTTTACATAATGGTTAACTCCCTCAAGTTTCATTACTCCACTATTATAATTAAGACCAGAAAGCTGTTCACAAACAAAGAAACACAGACGCACACACACACAAACAAGACGCAAACAGAGGGTAAAACATAAGTTAATCGCTGCAAGTTTCATTACTCCAAGATTAAAATTGTGGTCAGGAAGCTTTTCACTAACAAACAAACGAACCCACACACAAACAGGTTAGTAAAACATAACCTCCTTCCAACTTCGTTGGCGCAGGTAATAAGCAGTTTAATCCTTCAAGCATGCTATAAAATGTAAAACATTCTTACACGGCAATCGAAAACGAACCCCGTCTCTCTCTCTCTCTCTCTCTCTCTCTCTCTCTCTCTCTCTTTCTATTTTCACCTTGAGCCAAAGGGGGTTCGTCCCCCGTGTCAACACACTACTCGGCTTTCTGTGTCACGTGTTTGCTCTGGCGACGAATGAGAGAGAGAGAGAGAGAGAGAGAGAGAGAGAGAGAGACGGGGGACGAACCCCCTTTGGCCCAAGGTGAAAATGGAGAGAGAGAGAGAGAGAGAGAGAGAGAGAGAGAGACGGGGGACGAACCCCCTTTGGCTCAAGGTGAAAAGGGAAAAAGAGAGAGAGAGAGAGAGAGAGAGAGAGAGAGAGAGACGGGGGACGAACCCCCTTTCGCTCAAGGTGAAAATGGAAAGAGAGAGAGAGAGAGAGAGAGAGAGAGAGACGGGGGACGAACCCACTTTGGCTCAAGGTGAAAATGGAAAGAGAGAGAGAGAGAGAGAGAGAGAGAGAGAGAGAGAGAGAGAGAGAGACGGGGGACGAACCCCCTTTGGCTCAAGGTGAAAAGGGAAAAAGAGAGAGAGAGAGAGAGAGAGAGAGAGAGAGAGAGAGAGAGAGAGAGAGAGACGGGGGACGAACCCCCTTTGGCTCAAGGTGAAAATGGAAAGAGAGAGAGAGAGAGAGAGAGAGAGAGAGAGAGAGAGAGAGAGAGAGAGAGAGAGAGAGAGAGACGAACCCCCTTTGGCTCAAGGTGAGAGAGAGAGAGAGAGAGAGAGAGAGAGAGAGAGAGAGAGAGAGAGAGAGAGAGAGAGGCGGGGGACGAACCCCCTTTGGCTCAAGGTGAAACGAGAGAGAGAGAGAGAGAGAGAGAGAGAGAGAGAGAGAGAGAGAGAGAGAGAGAGAGATAAGACTGTCTCGCTGTTTATTATCATTTTCTGATAAATTAGAGGCACTCGCTCAATAGAGAGCATAGTTTCGCCGCACCAAGCAAGTCTTCTTTTGCTTTTGACTCCGCCGTGTACTTGTACTTCGATGTATTTTCTTCACAATTTTATAGGATTTATCCTTAGGTCATACCACGCATGTGCACCAAATTTCGTTGAATTTGGCCCGCTAGTTTATTGGTATTGCTGTTCACAAACAAAATATTAACATTGCGATTATTTTCACGATACCACTGCGTACTTTTTTTTATATACTTTATCCATAATGCTGTTCACAAACAAAATATTAACATTGCGATTATTTTCACGATACCACTGCGTACTTTTTTTTATATACTTTATCCATAATGCTGTTCACAAACAAAATATTAACATTGCGATTATTTTCACGATACCACTGCGTACTTTTTTTTTATATATTTTATCCAAAATGTTACAGATTCATCCTTGGGTCATATTCAACGTGAAAACAAAGTTTGGTCAAAATTGATACTGTAGTATTTGTGTGAAGTTGCTCACAAACAAACAAATTAATAAAAGTAAGAAATAGGTGACAAGGTTAATACATACGCTTCGCGAAATCTTAGATTTTGGCGAAGGCAAAAACTAATTTCTTTTTACGTTATAGAAAGAGATTTCAGTGTTCGTCATAACTCGCCTGGAAATAATTCTAAATTTTTATCAAATAATATTTATTAGTTTTCTTCAACTTCTTTATGATCAAGATATTACACATTATTAATTTTAGACACGGATTAAATTGTTCTTTGTGTATAACAAAAGAATATTTCGATAGAGGAGTCACCAACATGTTAAATTAATTATATTATCCAATACAGTGGAGGAACTATTGAAGAAAATAAATACCCTGTTAATTAGTTTACAACCATCATATAATCCTAAATTTTAATCAAAAGATAAGATTGTTTCTCAAAGTATTTCCCAATAAAACTTGGCAAGTTTAATGTAAGGTACTATATTAGATTTTTTTTTTTTTTAACGGCGCATTTGTACCGACTCGCAAGTATGCAGTTAATTCTAACATTTATACCTTCTCTATCATAAGGCTCGATACTATACGGTATTCTATAAGTTTTATTCCAGCTATGATTAGATTGTGGAATAGTCTTCCTAATCGGGCAATTGTATCGTTGGAACTTCGCTAGTTCAAACTTACATCGTTTATTTTAGTTGAATAGGCTAACTTAATTCTCTCTTCATAGTTTCGTATAACCGATCTATTTTAATGTTTTTACTGATCTTAAGATAGATTATATTATTTATTCAATACTTCTCTTTTACTGCAATCTATTTATTTTTCCCTGTTGGAGCCCTTGGGGTTATAGTATCCTGCTTTTCCAAGTAGGGCTGTAGATCAATTTTATTACTTTTCATATACTTTATTTCCGTATTTCCTTCCCTCTCTGGGCTATTTTTCCCTGTTGGAGCCCTTTCTTTTGTTGTATCCTGCTTTTCCAAGTAGGGCTGTAGATCCATTTTATTACTTTTCATATACTTTATTTCCTTATTTCCTTTCCTCACTGGGGCTATTTTTCCCTGCTGGAGCTCTTGGTTTTATAGTATCCTCCTTTTCCAAGTAGGGCTTTAGATCAAATTTATTACTTTTCATCTACTTTTATTTCCTTTCCTCACTGGGCTATTTTTCCCTGTAGTAGCCCTTGATTTTATTGCGTCCTTCTTTTCCAAGTACGTCTGTAGTTTAGCTATTAATAAAGCATAAAATAATTAAAAATCCACATAAGCAAAAAGAATAGAAGACGAAACTAGACGAAATTGAGGAGAAAATAACACACAAATAAACTGACATACGAGAGTCTTTTGTTTTTAAAAAGTCTCATCTCAGTGAGGAAATAAATAGGAAGAATGTGAGAGGTGAGCATTGGCGGTCTCTGGCCTTTTCGAAGAATATTTCCAACAGAAATATCAAAAATACCAGAGAGTTGTAATATGTATTGTTTTTCTTGGAAGAGTTTCCAGGAAGGGAAAAATATTAGTTCTGGAAAACGAAGAAAAACAGGAAAGGGATTCCATTTTTCCTGGGAGGAAAACTTGGATAACTATAGTTTCTTGAAATAATTGTAGTTTTCAATTTTTATTCTAATTGTTAAGTGGAACTTGAGGATTTTTTTTTTTTGAGGAAAAAATAATGTAGAAATAATTATAATTGTCATTTAATTGAAATAATGGATATCTTTAAGCTTTAAATTGATAGTTCTAACTATAAGTTTGGTAATATGAAAATATTTTGGTTTTTCCTAGAGAAGGAAAAATATTTTTATAAAAAGATTTCGAACCTATTTCTGTTTATATATTGTATTTTAAACTATTGTAAATCTTTAAATAAGACAGTTTTTTTTTAGATATTCTTAAGCCTTTAAAGTATTTTTTTTCCTCGATCGAATATATCTTCGTTAAATTTTCATTTTGAAATTCTGTTTTTTTCCATCTTTTTAACGTATGTGTATTTTGACATACATAAATATATACATGCAGCTGTTTCTAGCCCAGTGCAGGAAAAAGGCCTCAGACATGTCCATAGTCTTATCAGGGTTTTGGTAATTTTCATCGCCACGCTGGCCAGTACGAATAAGTGATTCTGGAGACAGTCGCTCACAGCAAACCAACCTAGTATGTGTGGCCCTAACTACTTACTTTACTTTGATGGCTGCTTTTCCGGTCCCATACAGCAAGGGGACCCCACTCTCTGCAGGACCTCCGTTGTCGTTTTACCTTATTCGTTCAGAGTATTTAACGTTTAATATCGTGTATTGTTCATTTACTGTTAAATCGTCACTGTCAAAGGACTCCTGAAATAAGAAAGTCTTCAGTTTCCTCTTGAAACCCTTAATCTTCAATCATTCGAATTTTTCGTGGGAGCTTATTATACAGGGTGTCCAAAGTCTGGGTACATAGGAGATTTCAACTTCAGGCGTCCACAAAGTCGGGGTACGTTGGAGATTTCAACTTCAGGCGTCCATAAAGTCGGGGTACGTTGGAGATTTCAACTTCAGGCGTCCACAAAGTCGGGGTACGTTGGAGATTTCAACTTCAGGCGTCCACAAAGTTGGGGTACGTTGGAGATTTCAACTTCAGGCGTCCACAAAGTCGGGGTACGTTGGAGATTTCAACTTCAGGCGTCCACAAAGTCGGGGTACGTTGGAGATTTCAACTTCAGGCGTCCACAAAATCTGGGTACATTGGGGATTTCAACTTCAGGCGTCCACAAAGTCGGGGTACGTTGGAGATTTCAACTTCAGACGTCCACAAAGTCGGGTTACATTGGAGATTTCAACTTCAGGCGTCCACAAAGTCGGGGTACATTGGAGATTTCAACTTCAGGCGTCCACAAAGTCGGGTTACATTGGAGATTTCAACTTCAGGCGTCCACAAAGTCTGGGTACATTGGGGATTTCAACTTCAGGCGTCCACAAAGTCGGGGCAGTTGGAGATTTCAACTTCAGGCGTCCACAAAGTCTGGGTACATTGGGGATTTCAACTTCAGGCGTCCACAAAGTCGGGGTACGTTGGAGATTTCAACTTCAGGCGTCCACAAAGTCGGGGTACGTTGGAGATTTCAACTTCAGGCGTCCACAAAGTCGGGGTACGTTGGAGATTTCAACTTCAGGCGTCCACAAAGTCGGGGTACGTTGGAGATTTCAACTTCAGGCGTCCACAAAGTTGGGGTACGTTGGAGATTTCAACTTCAGGCGTCCACAAAGTTGGGGTACGTTGGAGATTTCAACTTCAGGCGTCCACAAAGTCGGGGTACGTTGGAGATTTCAACTTCAGGCGTCCACAAAGTCGGGGTACGTTGGAGATTTCAACTTCAGGCGTCCACAAAGTTGGGGTACGTTGGAGATTTCAACTTCAGGCGTCCACAAAGTTGGGGTACGTTGGAGATTTCAACTTCAGGCGTCCACAAAGTCTGGGTACATTGGGGATTTCAACTTCAGGCGTCCACAAAGTCGGGGTACGTTGGAGATTTCAACTTCAGGCGTCCACAAAGTCTGGTTACATTGGAGATTTCAACTTCAGGCGTCCACAAAGTCGGGTTACATTGGAGATTTCAACTTCAGGCGTCCACAAAGTCGGGGTACATTGGAGATTTCAACTTCAGGCGTCCACAAAGTCGGGGTACATTGGAGATTTCAACTTCAGGCGTCCACAAAGTCTGGGTACATTGGAGATTTCAACTTCAGGCGTCCACAAAGTCGGGGTACGTTGGAGATTTCAACTTCAGGCGTCCACAAAGTCTGGGTACATTGGGGATTTCAACTTCAGGCGTCCACAAAGTCGGGGTACGTTGGAGATTTCAACTTCAGGCGTCCACAAAGTCTGGGTACATTGGGGATTTCAACTTCAGGCGTCCACAAAGTCGGGGTACATTGGAGATTTCAACTTCAGGCGTCCACAAAGTCGGGTTACATTGGAGATTTCAACTTCAGGCGTCCACAAAGTCGGGGTACATTGGAGATTTCACTCCTTATTTAAGTTATTTTTCCTGTCCATATCGAATGATGGCTCTGTCTAAAGAATAACGATTCGAGTTAGTAGTCTTAAGTGTACCCAGACTTTGTGGACGCCCTGAAGTTGAAATCTCCAATGTACCCAGACTTTGTGAACACCCTGTATGGTCTCGGGGCCGCATATTTAAAGGCTCTGGAGCCTACAGTTGACATATATCTTGGGGATACACAAACCCTTTCAACATGTTAAGGTATCCTATTCAAAATATGTAATACGATTATATATACAGTTATCCATTTTGTGTTTTAGATAAATTCATAAGTTTCTCTCTGGAATACAAAATGAATTATATCAATTATATCAACGCCTATAGGTTAACTAGTGTATGCGACCCGTCAGAAATTATATAGATATCCATATAGATATACACGTACACAGATTCAACCATCTCACCCCCCCCCTCCCCTTTCCTAACTACTACAAGGCAGTTTTTGGCAATTTATGGGAGATTGTGGTTACTGAATGTACCACTCTGGGTACCCCCCTCTCACCACGATATGATAACGCCCTCTCCCCTTGCCCGAGAGACGTGGAGAGACCGAGTAGTCTCAAGTCTTGCAATGCCGCTGAGCGTGACAGAAAAGAAAGATTCTATCTATCTATCTATATATATATAATCTATAAATATCTCTATCTATCTATCTATCTATATATATATGTATATATGTATATATATATATATATATATATATATATATATATATATATGTATATATATGTATATATATATATATATATATATATATATATATATATATGTATATATATATATATGTATATATATATATATATCCAGACACATTGCTCTTTGTTATATAGGGACTAATAGAGAAAGGTTCTCTTTAAATAAGAAGAAAATTTAATATATTAAAACATTATGAAAATAACGAAATATAAACGAATATAAAAGAAACTGAACAGAATAAGGGAGGAAGGTATAACAAAAATTTTTTTTTTAAACAATCCCGTCCTATATACAGTTGTTTTACTATGTATTCAAATATCGACAATTTTACATAGAAATTCACTCTCATTTTACATAACGTATCTGATCACGCTTTGATGTACTTCGGTGGTGCATATAATTGACTTTGTTATTGTTGATAGGTTCGTTCGTGCATGCATATATACATCATTCTATTTCTATGTTTATAATGTACGTGAGCGAGCAGTCTAAAATCTCCCACCATCACTAATCCGCTCTGGCTAGCGTGGTGATGAAAACTGGCCAAACCCCAAACGTGAAGACGTGTCTGAGGCCTTTTCCCTGTCTTGCACAAGAAACGGCTGCTGCTGCTTCTGTTATTGTTGTTGTTGTTGTTGTTGTTGTTGTTGTTGTTGTTGTTGTTGTTGTCATAAGGAATATAATGCCATGCTTTCTTAAGGTTGAAAACATTCTTTCATGTATTTACCATTAGGAGTAAAGGCTAATATTATATGCCTTGAAGTGGCAAGATGAATGAGTTTTGATTCTAATGAAAGACGATAAAATTATATGCCCAGAAGTACCAAGATGAACGAGTTTGAGTCTATTGAAAGACTATAATATTATATGCCTTGAAGTGGCAAGATGAACGAGTTTGAGTCTATTGAAAGACTATAATATTATATGCCTTGAAGTGGCAAGATGAACGAGTTTGAGTCTATTGAAAGACTATAATATTATATGCCTTGAAGTGGCAAGATGAACGAGTTTGAGTCTATTGAAAGACTATAATATTATATGCCTTGAAGTGGCAACATGAACGAGTTTGAGTCTATTGAAAGACTATAATATTATATGCCTTGAAGTGGCAACATGAACGAGTTTGAGTCTATTGTGTGCAAGGATATTAATCGAATTTCCTTATCCTGCGTTTTGTATGAACCAAGTCTATTTATTTACAAGAATAAATTTTGTATCAGTTTCAAGAGAGACTTAAACTTATAATGATTGTAGTTGTATAGTTTATTCCATTTTATTTTTACTTTAGTTACATTCCTAATGCAATTATAATTTTTTTTTTAGTTCTCTTACAATTAATTTGTTTTCTTAAATGTAGGTTGGATCAATACTTGAAAAATAAAAGAATACTGTCATATCTCTTGCTATAGGAATAATTTGAACATTTAAACTTCACCTTGTCATGTTTATCTGGAAACTACTTCTTAAGTTCAGTGAATTGGGGAACGTGTAAACATTTTAATGACTCCTCATTTGGAAAAGACAAAGAGTTAAAACTTTTAAAAGAACTTTCTATGTAGCCTACTGTCTAACTCTGTTTGTTTCTATACGACATTGGATGTCTCGAAACACACACATACTGATATATATTGTATGTTATGTAATTGTGCATGTCTTTATGGTTACTAATTGCTTTTAATTTTTGCGTTTACTTACTGTAAAACTCTGCTTTTATATAAAATGAGTTCAATTTATGTAATTATGGATGATGCTGATAAGGTAACAGTCAAATTATTCATAGTTTTATTAGTTAATTCATACTATTTATGACATTTCCTTATTGCATTGCAACCAACTATTTACTTTTTAGTATTAAAAAGTATTTTTTCTGTTGCTCATTACAAACTATTTTTTTCTGTTGTGCAATACAAACTTCCTCACCCCCACTGTATATTCCAAGCTATTTTTCCCCACTGTGCATTCCAAGCTTTTTTACTGTGCATTCCAAGCTATTTTTCCCCATTGTGTTTTCCAAGCTACTTTTCCCCACTGTGCTTTCAAAGCTTTTTTCCCCACTGTGCATTCCAAGCTATTTTTCCCCACTGTGCTTTCAAAGCTATTTTTCCCCACTGTGCTTTCAAAGCTATTTTTTCCCCACTGTGCATTCCAAGCTATTTTTCCCCACTGCTTTCAAAGATATTTTCCCCACTGTGCTTTCAAAGCTATTTTTCCCCACTGTGCTTTCCAAGCTATTTTTCCCCACTGTGCTTTCAAAGCTATTTTCCCCACTGTGCTTTCAAAGCTAATTTTCCCCACTGTGCATTCCAAGCTAATTTTCCCCACTGTGCATTCCAAGCTAATTTTCCCCACTGTGCTTTCAAAGCTAATTTTCCCCACTGTGCATTCCAAGCTAATTTTCCCCACTGTGCATTCCAAGCTAATTTTCCCCACTGTGCATTCCAAGCTAATTTTCCCCACTGTGCATTCCAAGCTAATTTTCCCCACTGTGCATTCCAAGCTAATTTTCCCCACTGTGCATTCCAAGCTAATTTTCCCCACTGTGCATTCCAAGCTAATTTTCCCCACTGTGCATTCCAAGCTAATTTTCCCCACTGTGCATTCCAAGCTAATTTTCCCCACTGTGCTTTCAAAGCTAATTTTCCCCACTGTGCATTCCAAGCTAATTTTCCCCACTGTGCATTCCAAGCTAATTTTCCCCACTGTGCATTCCAAGCTAATTTTCCCCACTGTGCATTCCAAGCTAATTTTCCCCACTGTGCATTCCAAGCTAATTTTCCCCACTGTGCATTCCAAGCTAATTTTCCCCACTGTGCATTCCAAGCTAATTTTCCCCACTGTGCATTCCAAGCTAATTTTCCCCACTGTGCATTCCAAGCTAATTTTCCCCACTGTGCATTCCAAGCTAATTTTCCCCACTGTGCATTCCAAGCTATTTTCCCCACTGTGCTTTCAAAGCTAATTTTCCCCACTGTGCATTCCAAGCTATTTTTCCCCACTGTGCTTTCAAAGCTAATTTTCCCCACTGTGCATTCCAAGCTAATTTTCCCCACTGTGCATTCCAAGCTAATTTTCCCCACTGTGCATTCCAAGCTAATTTTCCCCACTGTGCTTTCAAAGCTAATTTTCCCCACTGTGCATTCCAAGCTAATTTTCCCCACTGTGCTTTCCAAGCTATTTTCCCCACTGTGCATTCCAAGCTAATTTTCCCCACTGTGCTTTCAAAGCTATTTTCCCCACTGTGCATTCCAAGCTATTTTTCCCCACTGTGCTTTCAAAGCTAATTTTCCCCACTGTGCTTTCAAAGCTAATTTTCCCCACTGTGCTTTCAAAGCTATTTTTCCCCACTGTGCTTTCAAAGCTATTTTTCCCCACTGTGCATTCCAAGCTAATTTTCCCCACTGTGCTTTCAAAGCTAATTTTCCCCACTGTGCATTCCAAGCTAATTTTCCCCACTGTGCATTCCAAGCTAATTTTTCCCCACTGTGCATTCCAAGCTAATTTTCCCCACTGTGCATTCCAAGCTAATTTTCCCCCACTGTGCATTCCAAGCTAATTTTCCCCCACTGTGCTTTCAAAGCTAATTTTCCCCACTGTGCTTTCAAAGCTATTTTTCCCCACTGTGCTTTCAAAGCTAATTTTCCCCACTGTGCTTTCAAAGCTAATTTTCCCCACTGTGCTTTCAAAGATATTTTTCCCCACTGTGCTTTCAAAGCTATTTTTCCCCACTGTGCTTTCAAAGCTATTTTTCCCCACTGTGCATTCCAAGCTAATTTTCCCCACTGTGCATTCCAAGCTAATTTTCCCCCACTGTGCTTTCAAAGCTATTTTTCCCCACTGTGCTTTCAAAGCTATTTTTTTCCCCACTGTGCTTTCCAAGCTATTTTTCCCCACTGTGCTTTCAAAGCTAATTTTCCCCACTGTGCTTTCAAAGCTAATTTTCCCCACTGTGCATTCCAAGCTATTTTTCCCCACTGTGCTTTCAAAGATATTTTTCCCCACTGTGCATTCCAAGCTAATTTTCCCCACTGTGCATTCCAAGCTAATTTTCCCCACTGTGCATTCCAAGCTAATTTTCCCCACTGTGCATTCCAAGCTAATTTTCCCCACTGTGCATTCCAAGCTAATTTTCCCCCACTGTGCTTTCAAAGATATTTTCCCCCACTGTGCTTTCAAAGCTATTTTTCCCCACTGTGCTTTCAAAGCTATTTTTCCCCACTGTGCTTTCAAAGCTATTTTCCCCCACTGTGCTTTCAAAGCTATTTTTCCCCACTGTGCTTTCAAAGCTAATTTTCCCCACTGTGCTTTCAAAGCTAATTTTCCCCACAGTGCATTCCAAGCTATTTTTCCCCACTGTGCTTTCAAAGATATTTTTCCCCACTGTGCATTCCAAGCTAATTTTCCCCACTGTGCATTCCAAGCTAATTTTCCCCACTGTGCATTCCAAGCTAATTTTCCCCACTGTGCATTCCAAGCTAATTTTCCCCACTGTGCATTCCAAGCTAATTTTCCCCACTGTGCTTTCAAAGATATTTTCCCCCACTGTGCTTTCAAAGCTATTTTTCCCCACTGTGCTTTCAAAGCTATTTTTCCCCACTGTGCTTTCCAAGCTATTTTTCCCCACTGTGCTTTCAAAGCTAATTTTCCCCACTGTGCTTTCAAAGCTAATTTTCCCCACTGTGCATTCCAAGCTATTTTTCCCCACTGTGCTTTCAAAGATATTTTTCCCCACTGTGCATTCCAAGCTAATTTTCCCCACTGTGCATTCCAAGCTAATTTTCCCCACTGTGCTTTCAAAGATATTTTCCCCCACTGTGCTTTCAAAGCTATTTTTCCCCACTGTGCTTTCAAAGCTATTTTCCCCCACTGTGCTTTCAAAGCTATTTTTCCCCACTGTGC
Source organism: Palaemon carinicauda (assembly GCF_036898095.1). Taxonomy (NCBI): domain Eukaryota; kingdom Metazoa; phylum Arthropoda; class Malacostraca; order Decapoda; family Palaemonidae; genus Palaemon; species Palaemon carinicauda. Next base: position 96,296,849 of record NC_090751.1, on the reverse strand, counting down.
TTTCAAAGCTAATTTTCCCCACTGTGCTTTCAAAGCTAATTTTCCCCACTGTGCTTTCAAAGCTATTTTTCCCCACTGTGCTTTCAAAGATATTTTTCCCCACTGTGCATTCCAAGCTAATTTTCCCCACTGTGCATTCCAAGCTAATTTTCCCCCACTGTGCATTCCAAGCTAATTTTCCCCACTGTGCATTCCAAGCTAATTTTCCCCACTGTGCATTCCAAGCTAATTTTCCCCCACTGTGCTTTCAAAGATATTTTTCCCCACTGTGCTTTCAAAGCTATTTTTCCCCACTGTGCTTTCAAAGCTATTTTTCCCCACTGTGCTTTCCAAGCTATTTTTCCCCACTGTGCTTTCAAAGCTAATTTTCCCCACTGTGCTTTCAAAGCTAATTTTCCCCACTGTGCTTTCAAAGATATTTTTCCCCACTGTGCTTTCAAAGCTATTTTTCCCCACTGTGCTTTCAAAGCTATTTTTCCCCACTGTGCATTCCAAGCTAATTTTCCCCACTGTGCATTCCAAGCTAATTTTCCCCCACTGTGCTTTCAAAGATATTTTCCCCCACTGTGCTTTCAAAGCTAATTTTCCCCACTGTGCTTTCAAAGCTAATTTTCCCCACAGTGCATTCCAAGCTATTTTTCCCCACTGTGCTTTCAAAGATATTTTTCCCCACTGTGCTTTCAAAGCTAATTTTCCCCACAGTGCATTCCAAGCTATTTTTCCCCACTGTGCTTTCAAAGCTATTTTTCCCCACTGTGCATTCCAAGCTAATTTTCCCCACTGTGCATTCCAAGCTAATTTTCCCCCACTGTGCTTTCAAAGATATTTTCCCCCACTGTGCTTTCAAAGCTAATTTTCCCCACTGTGCTTTCAAAGCTAATTTTCCCCACAGTGCATTCCAAGCTAATTTTCCCCCACTGTGCTTTCAAAGATATTTTCCCCCACTGTGCATTCCAAGCTAATTTTCCCCACTGTGCTTTCAAAGCTAATTTTCCCCACAGTGCATTCCAAGCTAATTTTCCCCACTGTGCTTTCAAAGCTAATTTTCCCCACAGTGCATTCCAAGCTAATTTTCCCCACTGTGCATTCCAAGCTAATTTTCCCCCACTGTGCTTTCAAAGATATTTTCCCCCACTGTGCTTTCAAAGCTAATTTTCCCCACTGTGCTTTCAAAGCTATTTTTCCCCACTGTGCTTTCAAAGATATTTTCCCCCACTGTGCATTCCAAGCTAATTTTCCCCACTGTGCTTTCAAAACTTATTTTTCCCCACTGTGCTTTCAAAGCTTATTTTTCCCCACTGTGCTTTCAAAACTTATTTTTCCCCACTGTACTTTCAAAGCTATTTTCCCCACTGTGCTTTCAAAGCTATTTTTCCCCACTGTGCATTCCAAGCTATTTTTTCCCCACTGTGCATTCCAAGCTTTTTTTTTCCCCACTGTGCATTCCAAGCTATTTTTTCCCCACTGTGCATTCCAAGCTATTTTTTCCCCACTGTGCATTCCAAGCTATTTTTTCCCCACTGTGCATTCCTAGCTATTTTTTCCCCACTGTGCATTCCAAGCTATTTTTTCCCCACTGTGCATTCCAAGCTATTTTTTCCCCACTGTGCATTCCAAGCTATTTTTTCCCCACTGTGCATTCCAAGCTATTTTTTCCCCACTGTGCATTCCAAGCTATTTTTTCCCCACTGTGCATTCCAAGCTATTTTTTCCCCACTGTGCTTTCAAAGATATTTTTTCCCCACTGTGCTTTCAAAGCTATTTTTTCCCCACTGTGCTTTCAAAGCTATTTTTTCCCCACTGTGCTTTCAAAGCTATTTTTTCCCCACTGTGCTTTCAAAGCTATTTTTTCCCCACTGTGCTTTCAAAGCTATTTTTTCCCCACTGTGCTTTCAAAGCTATTTTTTCCCCACTGTGCTTTCAAAGCTATTTTTTCCCCACTGTGCTTTCAAAGGTATTTTTTCCCCACTGTGCTTTCAAAGCTATTTTTTCCCCACTGTGCTTTCAAAGCTATTTTTTCCCCACTGTGCTTTCAAAGCTATTTTTTCCCCACTGTGCTTTCAAAGCTTATTTTTCCCCCACTGTGCTTTCAAAGCTTATTTTTTCCCCACTGTGCTTTCAAAGCTTATTTTTTCCCCACTGTGCTTTCAAAGCTTATTTTTTCCCCACTGTGCTTTCAAAGCTTATTTTTTCCCCACTGTGCTTTCAAAGCTTATTTTTTCCCCACTGTGCATTCCAAGCTTATTTTTTCCCCCACTGTGCATTCCAAGCTTATTTTTTCCCCCACTGTGCATTCCAAGCTTATTTTTTCCCCACTGTGCTTTCAAAGCTTATTTTTTCCCCACTGTGCTTTCAAAGCTTATTTTTTCCCCACTGTGCTTTCAAAGCTTATTTTTTCCCCACTGTGCTTTCAAAGCTTATTTTTTCCCCACTGTGCTTTCAAAGCTTATTTTTTCCCCACTGTGCATTCCAAGCTTATTTTTTCCCCCACTGTGCATTCCAAGCTTATTTTTTCCCCACTGTGCATTCCAAGCTTATTTTTTCCCCACTGTGCTTTCAAAGCTTATTTTTTCCCCACTGTGCTTTCAAAGCTTATTTTTTCCCCACTGTGCTTTCAAAGCTTATTTTTTCCCCACTGTGCTTTCAAAGCTTATTTTTTCCCCACTGTGCATTCCAAGCTTATTTTTTCCCCCACTGTGCATTCCAAGCTTATTTTTTCCCCACTGTGCATTCCAAGCTTATTTTTTCCCCACTGTGCATTCCAAGCTTATTTTTTCCCCACTGTGCTTTCAAAGCTTATTTTTTCCCCACTGTGCTTTCAAAGCTTATTTTTTCCCCACTGTGCTTTCAAAGCTTATTTTTTCCCCACTGTGCTTTCAAAGCTTATTTTTTCCCCACTGTGCTTTCAAAGCTTATTTTTTCCCCACTGTGCATTCCAAGCTTATTTTTTCCCCACTGTGCATTCCAAGCTTATTTTTTCCCCACTGTGCTTTCCAAGCTTATTTTTTCCCCACTGTGCTTCCTAAACTATTGTCTTACTGTACAGTTGGTTTCATTAATCGAGTTACACTTCACGGAAAACTAAGGAGACGTAAGTGTATCGGAATTAATGAAGGCAACTGTACATTACAATGTTTTTCCTGCTGTTCATTATAAATTTTAAGCTATTTTTCCCCCACTGTGCATTTCAAGCTATTTTTATTCTCTTTTACAGGAGAGAACAAATCCTTGTTCTACTCTCCGCTTATCATCATCTTCCTGAGCATTGTGGGTGTGTTCCTTACTCTCATCGTCATCCTGGTGGCAGTTACGCGTTGGCGTAAGAACTTGGTGAACAACACCACCTCCGGTCAGTCCTCAGCTCAGAGTGCTAACCCAACCAGCGTTCCTTTGGAGCCTCTGCGTTCAGAGGACCCCAATTCGAAGCCTTGTCCTGCCAAGGAGGAGGTAGACGTTCCAAAGGTCAAGCCTAAGAAGAAAGTAGTTGTTGTTGTAGAGAACGGAACCAAAGATGCCATGGATGACATCGACGAAGGCGAGGCGTCTTCCGCTGACGTCACTTCCTCTAAAGGCAAGATTTTTTTTTAATCTATTTTTATCTGTTTGCACGAATACAACTTGGGAATTTTGGGAGTTTTTTTATCTACAGTAGTTTTGTTTGATTTTAGTTTGTTTCACTTTAGTATTTTATTTCATATACATTTTTATTGAAATCTACTTGCCAATCATAACTTTTCCTATTATTTTTTATTTTATTTATTTCATTTTTATTGCATGGCAATTCTTTACTTTATTTACTACCTCTCTGCAAGATGCATTTGATATTTCTTTGGTTCATTCACTGTCTTTAACAGAATTAAGTGCGATATCGTGTAAGCTGTTTACAAGGTAAACTTTGAAAAGATTTGATAATGGAAGAGCAGTTAGCAGCGTAGATAAGTTTTCTTCCAAGATCAGGTTATTTTTAATTATGCAACTAATACGTATGGTAGATTTAGTTGCTGACAGAAAGGCTGGTTTGTGGATAAAGTTAGCCTGTCATATAGTGAATTTCTCGGGACTTGTTTTGTGATATGCATTGAAGAATAAAAAGTGTCATAAGCAAGCAAAACTCTGTTCCTGCATTCGGGACGCTTCTGCAGGCTTGCAGGTATAAATCATGCAAACAACAATAGGTACTAGTACAAAAACTCATTCGGGTTATACCTGAAGAACAAGTTAAAATAAAACCCTGAAAGGTAAAATAAGCAAGTTTGTGCTAAAAGAGAAGGGATTGTGTTACGATGTTGACTGGTAAAAGAGCTGAAAGGCATTAGTCAATGACATAGTAGATGGACATTTAAGAATAACAAAAGTGGGAATTGGAAGGCAGAGAAAACGATGGATTGACGAGCTAAGTAAATTGGTGGGGTATAGACTAGCATAGAAAGACTTTAAAAAGGGCGAATGATACTAGATTTGGGGTAGTGAATGCTAGTATTAATGGAGGTAGAATGGTAATGATTCTTTTAGAAAGCTACTTGAAATTATGGTAAGTTAAGTGAAAGAATGATTTACATAAGGAAAATCAGGATACTGTTTTTAGAATGGTTTATTGTTAATTTGTTCTCATCATTTATTTATTTCCTTATTTCCTTTCCTCACTGGGGTATTTTTCCCTATTGGAGCCCTTGATCTTATGGAATATTGCTTTTCCAACTAGGGTTGTAGCTTGGATAATAATAATAATAATAATAATAATAATAATAATAAAAGAGAATCTCTGTCTAATGATGGAGAATGTGATAATAGAAATGAAAGTTTGGTGTAAAGAAAGTAATATGAAGTAAAATCTACTTTATGGAGGTGCAAGGTGTGAAGTGAAGATGTTGGATGTGAAAGAGAAAAATTGAGAGAAAATTTACACATCTCAAAGATGTGGCAAACTTTTTACCTTAGGTCAAAATTAAAATAGTTGTTTCATGGGGATTTCGTCACATGGGTGAAATAAAAGTTTATATGTTAGTGAATGGCGTCTAGTTATCTTAGGATAGAAGTGAAGGCTGACGACAATGATATATGCGTAAGGCGTAGAAAAGTGAATAATGATGGAAAGTCCTGCATATAGAGAAAGGATAACCATTATAATGCAGAATAGGAGTGCAGGATGGATATGCCACTTGTTTGTGTTTTTGCATATCTGCAGTGTACAGAAAAAGGAGCGAAATGTGGCCTATTAAAACTTATTTTGTCCTTGGGCCACATCCTACATGTCGAAGTTTCAGTGAAATTAGTTCAGCAGTTTTTAACATTGCCATTATTCTCAAAGTACTGCTGCGAACTTGTACTTTAATGTACTTTATGAAAACATGTTACAGATTCCTCCTTGTGTCGCACTCAATAATAGTTTGACCAAAATTAGTAATGTTTTTGTGGAGAAAATGGAGTTTCTCACAACTAACAAACCAACAAAAAGATAATTAAATTATCCAGAATGTTAGATTTCATCCTTAGATCATACTCAACATGAATACCAAGTTTGGACAAAATCGATATTGCACGTTTTGTTTAGGGTTCAGAAAAGAGCAAACAGACATAAGTGAATATATAGGCTAACCTTTACAAAACCTTCAATTTTTGAGGGGACAAAAAATGCATAAAGGACACTTTATAGGCTAGCAAAATTAAAGCTCCAGCCTCCAGATAAGTGAAACCTTATTAGAATGTATAATACTAGAATGAATTTACCATACTAAATACAAAACCACTAGGGGTAAAAACAAAAACAATGCCTTGCGATATATATTTTAGGATCCCTTATAAACACCACCATTTTCTATGAAAGGCACCTGTGACAATTTTACGTTTTCTATTACTATACAGAGTACTCTTAAATAAAACTTTTCCTTTACGTTTCCATGTTTATGTTCATCATATTTCTTTGTCTACTCGTTTATATATTTAAAATTTTGTTATAATTATGCTAAAATATGCTTAAATGGTCTTGGACGATAACTAAATAAGCCAGGAGCTTAAAATTATCCCATAAAACCGGGCAGATGAGAATATATTATGCTAGGCACGTCTTTCTCGTTCCCTACATGTGAATTTTTTTTTCTTGCCACTAATAAATAAATAAATATGAAATATGAATATTATGTCCTTATGGAATCCCCAGTAATGAGGAAAATTACACTTTAAACTCTCATGGCAAGAAGTTTATTTAATCCTAATTTTAAGAATAAATAAATAAAAGTTAGAAACAATTTTTCTCAGAACAAAAATATTCCAAGAAAGTGCTGCAACTTTTGTCGATATTGACATATTTTTTTTTTATTTTGCATTGAAAAGGAAAGAAAGGGAACTTAATAATCTGTAGGTTACATTCACTTTCAGAAAAGAAAAACAAAAAACCGAAGAACTAACGTATCATCAATACATTGACAAAATAATTCATCTAAAAAAAGTAGGAACACCAAGAAAGTTCCCAATGTAAAACTTTTGGAGTATAAAATTCTTTCAAACGGTTTACATGGATAAAAATCGGCCGAAAACTAAAGTAGTTTTGAATTAACACAAAAATAAAATTTTGATTGTTGGATTATAGACACGCTTACTGAATTAAGTTCTGATGATTTTTAATCATTGTGTGGATTGAACACCAGTCCAGTAAACAGTTATAACATTTTGGTACTTTTAGCCAATTCCCTACAGTATACTATTGAGAGGAATTCTGTGTCATTGCAACTATTTTAAAAGTATAATCTATGAACCTCTAATGTATATACCATCTTTTTCTAACTTCCATTCTCTCTCACAGATGCCTTACTGGGACGCCACGGGAATTCCCAGCACCTAGCCAACGGATCTGCAGGATACTACAACAGCTTGGGAAAGACGAACTTCCCTTTGCACTACCAGCAGTCGGCGTCCTCTTCGGCGACTCTTCCACGCTCCCATAGGGCGCCAACTTCCTCCTCCTCCAGCAGTGCCCTCCACCAGCATGTCCCTTCCACTAGTGCTAACGAAAGCGCTCAGGAGGGCGGTAATCTATACCACTATAATACTAGGTATTCAGAGACCCTTCCTAGGAAGTTAAGCAGGGGCCCTGACACGTACAGAGGTGGGGGTATCTTACGTGTCGGTGGGAGCAATGATGGATACAGGAACGTCGAGGGCGGTACCCATGGGAGTGAGCATTACGGCGGG
>NC_090751.1:96247161-96282161 GCF_036898095.1 Palaemon carinicauda | reverse complement strand
ATATTATGCATATTTATTTTTCATGGTTTTTATTCACTTTGCAACAACACACTTCATGATTTTTAGCTACGTGTACATTTTGAGATGTTTACACCACATACCTCCCGTGAAAGTGTGTATGTAATGTCAAGAGCGTTTGTAAAATGATGTACTGTTTTTTTCCGTGTGTATAGATACATCAGCAAACTCAAAAGTAAATATTGTAGTGTATAATTATGATTTAGGTAGGTTTCTTTTTTATAAAAAATTTTCCTCCGATTGTATCTTAAATCCGTGATTGTTTTTCCCGTGTATCAAGGTGAAAATAAAAACTCAATCAATGGCTTTTCTTATCTTTATTAACCAATTTCACTGTTATAGTGGTATAACCATGGATGGGGTTAGAAATTAAGAATACAGGCGTTCGAGTACTTGGGCCCATAGTAAGAGGCTAGAGGAATCATGGACCAAGAGGTGAGACAGACATCAAATTCAGGCAGGATGGAAAAACCGGAGGTCTTCATCTAAGGTTACCTGTGCCTAGAATGTTCCTCTGAGATTAAAAAGAGTTTCTTATAAATGTGTCGATTTTCGGTTCCATTTTCATCAGAATAAATGCTCGCCAGAACGTCAGCCGGGCAAGCTCAACCCACCACAGTTGTGCCCAATTACAGCATTAGCCTCAACAGTAAACAGCTTGCACTCACGGTCCCAAGCAAGATCGATCTGCTACCATGCGAATGCTAGGAAATGAGTTACTGCTGTACTAACCAGGACGATTGTAAGACCAGCTATCTTATATGGAACAGAAACAGCAAATATGAGGAAGACAAGAGGAGGAGATGGATGTAATAGAAATGATAATGTTGAGATGGATGTCTGGAGTAACAAGGGAGGATAGGATTCGAGAAGAGTATATGAGGATCAACAAGGGTAGCTGAAATATCAAAGGAAATACAGGAGGCAAGGCTTGGATGATATGGACACGTGTTCGAAGAGATGAACATCATGTTAGAGGACATACGATGGAGATGGAAGAGAGGAAGACCAAGAAAGAGATGGAGTGATTGTGTAGGGGAGGATTTGCTATGGTAAGGTAATGGTCCAAACGACTGCATATGGAAATGGGTTGATGCAAAGAAGATAGTAGTCTAAGTAAGTATACTAGATATTTACGTCCATGTATTAGGCTGAGGCTTATAGTGCTCATCTCAGATTTAATTAATTCGTGAAGCAAGACATTTGATTGCTAATCCGACATATACTAACCTAACCTAACCTGAATTATTGTAGCTAAATCCAACCCACCCTAACCGTACCCAAAGTTACTCATTATCTGTTACTATAATTTATCTGCTCGCCAGATAAAGGATAAAAGTCTCTTGAAGTCTGTTTCTTGATAAATTTATTGTCCATATTGACCAAATAATTGACCTGTAATGGGGTAGTGACCTTGGGCATTAAGTATCTTGTAGTATTTCTTTGGTCCCCTGCTGAACCCACTTTTCAAGCCTAACCCTTTCTTCAGCTTTAGGTTTCCTTCCATTTTTGTTGTCCATCCTCAAAATGCAACTGAATTTGTTAACAACCGCGTTGCACATCAGTGTTGAAGGACCTCCACAGCCCCAACGCAGAGCTATAGATCCAAATCCTAATTGCTGATTTCTGTACCTTGTGGTAGGCTAAAGCTGGTCGCACCTATGGTAGAGAACAGCATGGAGCTAGCAGCATCATCAACAAATAGTCTATAGCTGGTCGCACCTTTTGTAGAAAACTGCAAGGAGCTAGCAACATAATCAACAAATAGACTATAGATGGTCGTGACCAAGTTGGAGAATAGCATGGAACTAGCAAAATCATCAAAAAATGGACGAGCTTCTCGCTCCTATGGTAGAGAACAGCATGGAGCTAGCAACATCATTGAAGAATAGACTATAGCTGGTCGCACCTATGGTAGAGAACAGCATGGAGCTAGCAACATCATTGAAGAATAGATTATAGCTGGTCGCACCTATGGTAGAGAACAGCATGGAGCTAGCAACATCATTGAAGAATAGACTATAGCTGGTCGCACCTATGGTAGAGAACAGCATGGAGCTAGCAACATCATTGAAGAATGGACTATAGCTGGTCGCACCTATGGTAGAGAACAGCATGGAGCTAGCAACATCATTGAAGAATGGACTATAGCTGGTCGCACCTATGGTAGAGAACAGCATGGAGCTAGCAACATCATTGAAGAATGGACTATAGCTGGTCGCACCTATGGTAGAGAACAGCATGGAGCTAGCAGCATCATCAACAAATAGTCTATAGCTGGTCGCACTTTTTGTAGAAAACTGCAAGGAGCTAGCAACATAATCAACAAATAGACTATAGATGGTCGTGACCAAGTTGGAGAATAGCATGGAGCTAGCAAAATCATCAAAAAATAGACTAAGAGCTGGTCGCTCCTATGGTAGAGAACAGCATGGAGCTAGCAACATCATTGAAGAATAGACTAAAGGTGGTCGCACCTATGGTAGAGAACAGCATGGAGCTAGCAACATCATTGAAGAATAGACTAAAGGTGGTCGCACCTATGGTAGAGAACAGCATGGAGCTAGCAACATCATTGAAGAATAGACTATAGCTGGTCGCACCTATGGTAGAGAACAGCATGGAGCTAGCAACATCATTGAAGAATAGACTATAGCTGGTCGCACCTATGGTAGAGAACAGCATGGAGCTAGCAACATCATTGAAGAATAGACTAAAGGTGGTCGCTCCTATGGTAGAGAACAGCATGGAGCTAGCAACATCATTGAAGAATAGACTAAAGGTGGTCGCACCTATGGTAGAGAACAGCATGGAGCTAGCAACATCATTGAAGAATAGACTATAGCTGGTCGCACCTATGGTAGAGAACAGCATGGAGCTAGCAACATCATTGAAGAATAGACTAAAGGTGGTCGCACCTATGGTAGAGAACAGCATGGAGCTAGCAACATCATTGAAGAATAGACTATAGCTGGTCGCACCTATGGTAGAGAACAGCATGGAGCTAGCAACATCATTGAAGAATAGACTAAAGGTGGTCGCACCTATGGTAGAGAACAGCATGGAGCTAGCAACATCATTGAAGAATAGACTATAGCTGGTCGCACCTATGGTAGAGAACAGCATGGAGCTAGCAACATCATTGAAGAATAGACTAAAGGTGGTCGCTCCTATGGTAGAGAACAGCATGGAGCTAGCAACATCATTGAAGAATAGACTAAAGGTGGTCGCACCTATGGTAGAGAACAGCATGGAGCTAGCAACATCATTGAAGAATAGACTATAGCTGGTCGCACCTATGGTAGAGAACAGCATGGAGCTAGCAACATCCTGGAATAATAGGCTAGAGCTGCTCGCACCTATGGTAGAGAACAGCAAGAAGCTAGCAACACATCAACAAATAAGACTAAAGCTGGTCGCACCTATTGATATATAACAGTATAGAGCTAGCAACATCATCGAAAAAAGGACCTGGAGTTTTGCTAGCTTGTACGGCAGTATACTGGTGGAAAAAAGAATATTTTAGGTCAAGAAGAGAAGTAAGAGTTATGATCAGGACAAAGGGTGAGGGAAGTGACGAGTGCAGAACAGATCAAGGTAATGAATTATTGTATCTGGTTTATATCTCCTTCCAGTCTCAATACTGGTCAGTGAAACAATGTATAAGCTTGAATAGGCAGTTTATGTGAACGAGAAAGATACAAAAGGCTCTTGTGAGTCATGGCTGTTTGCTTTTACGATTTTTTTTAGAGATAGACAGAGAGAACAAAGGCTCTTGTGAGTCATGGCTGTTTGCTTTTACGGTTTTTTAGAGGTAGACAGAGAGATTGGTTATTTGAATGAATAAATATGGGATAAGAAAGAACTAGGTTGAGTAAAAGTTCAGGAGTTCCCAGACAGTATTTGCAATAATCTATTATCCAGGTGCATAGTGAAAGGGTAATTTTATTGGGTATCCATTGGCATAATGGTTCGATTTAGGTCCATAACAGATGTAGAGGTAGAAATCTGAGCTAAGAGTGACTGCGAAGAAATGAAAGAGATTGTGTGATGTATTATACCAAAACTGAAATGAAAGTCACAAGAACAATAGAAGAATAGGACAATTAAGAAGGATAGGAATGGAATTAGATAGTTTAAATGTTTAGTGAGAATTGAAATGAAAGTCCTACAGAACATTAGAAGAATAGGACAATTAAGAAAGATAGGAATGGAAATAGATAGTTTAAATGTTTAGTGAGAATTGAAATGAAAATCCTACAGAACAGTAGATGAATAGGACAATTAAGAAGGAAAGGAATATATATAGATAGCTTAAATGTTTAGTGAGAGTTGAACCATGGGATTACGTTGTGTTTGGAGAGATAGCCTGGAGAGGAAGCTTAAGAGATGCCGTGAAAGGCGATTGGATAATTAAAAAGGAGACACAAAAGCTATTTGAATAGTAACAATGCTGTTTCTATAACGCTGTATCGTAAACCAATTCCCACTGACTCGTTATAGGAGATGGTGAGACCACAATGTATCGGAGGCTTATCAGACCTGAAGGGGAGTTTGAACTTCGGTCAAGGTTGTGGATAAGGCCAGGGATAACTTACTAGATACAGTTCATAGTAAGTATTTTAACAAGTTTACTCTTTATTCATTATCATCATCATCATCTCCTACGCTTATTGACGCAAAGGGTCTCGGTTAGATTTCGCCAGTTGGCTCTGTTGTTACTCTTTATTAATATATGAATATATAGATTTTGATGATTCAATTTATAACTAATTGTTATATTTAACCCTAAACTTAATGCACACTAGAAGCTTGTGATAAAAAGTTCTGATTAATTATCTTTGTTTTATTCTTTATAGAAGCTTAAGAATTATAATTTTCATTTTTTCAATTACAATTTTGATTCTATTTTCTTTTTTACTCTTTACAGAATCTTAAGAATTTTCTTATTTTTGATTAAAAAAAATCACTTGTTTTCTTTTTCTGTTAAATCATTCTCAGATTACAAATATCAGATAGTATCTACATATGACTGACTAAAAGTCTCCCATAGAATATTAAGTATTTTTGTTTCTTTTCAATTAAAAACTTTAATTCACAATTCAAGTTTTTTATTCAGTAACGATTTTATTCTCGGATAAAAAGTATCGGATACTATCTACAGTCCTAAAAAAATTCCCATTTATACACAACACACAAAAAATTTTATTTACTTTTTATTTTCAGTTTTCCAACCTTGGCTCTATATGGCAGTGCAGAGATAAACCGTGAATTGAACTTAATGGGATTGCTCGTTCAATTACATCTGTACATCCCACCAAAACCCTTTTATCGTCAGTACCCCGGTCGATTTTGCCAGCAATTCTGGAATGTTCATTTCATGCTCTGGAGGACTGAATGTCCACTGGAAGTCCACTGGAAATCCACTGGAAACATATCTCGGCTTCTTATACTCTATAACAATTGATGATTTAAAGGCTGCTCATGGATGGCTCAGACAAGGGAGAATCACAATGCCCTATCAAGCAGGACAAGCTCTTGAGAACTGAATGTCCACTGGAAGTCCACTGGAAACCCACTGGAAACCTATCTCGGTTTCTTATATTCTATAACAATTAAAAGTTTAAAGGCCTCTCATTAATGGCATAGGTAAGAAAGGACAGTCACATTGCCCTATCAAGCAGGACAATGCTCTGGAGAACTGAATGTCCACACTGGAAATCCACTGGAAACTGGAAATCCACATGAAACCTATCTCTGTTTCTTATATTCTATAACAATTAAAAGTTTAAAGGCCTCTCATGAATGCCATAGGTAAGAAAGGACAGTCACATTGCCCTATCAAGGAGGACAATGCTCTGGAGAACTGAATATCTACTGGAAATCCACTGGAAACCTATCTGGGTTCCTTATATTCTATAACAAACGGTTAAATGCTGTTTATAAATGGCAGAGGCAAGAAGGGACAGTAAAATTGCCCCATCAAGCAGGACAATACTCTGGAGAACTGAATGTCCACACTGGAAGTCCACTGGAAACTGGAAATCCACAAGAAACCTATCTCGGTTTCTTATATTCTATAACAATTAAATGTTTTAAGGCCGTTCATGAATGGCAGAGGCAAGGGACAGTGATATTGCCCTATCAAGCAGGATAATGCTCTGGAGAACTGAATGTCCACTGGAAACCTATCTTGGTTTCTTATATTCTATAACAATGAAAGGTTTAAAGGCCGCTCATAAATGTCAGAGACAAGAAGGGACGGTGACATTTTCCTATCAAGCAGGTCAATGCCCTAGAGACTGACCATATATACTTATGATCAGCGTACAAACCAACTCTCCATTCAAGCTACGACCAAGGAGAGCCAGGCAACGGTTGCTGATGACTCGGCAGATAAATGTATAGGCTCCCCCAAACTCCACATCTTTATCTCACAAGGATGGTGAGGTTGCAGCGATCAAAGGAACAAACGAGTTTGAGTGGGACGCGAACCCCAGTCTGGCATTCACCAGTCAGGGACGTTATAGCATCGACCAACACACTCCAATAGGACCAGACTATTAAGATGACGAAAAGAGTTTTTAATGAAAGGTAACTTCTTAATTGCTAAATCATTTTTCGTCATTGAATTTTTTTGCTCGTAAGGCAAGCTTTGCAAAGAATGTGACATTGCTCTCTTAGAAGTAAATTCTATATTTGATATAATGTAAATTCTTAAAGGAAAATAACTTGTAAATTTTTATAAATTTTTTGGTGATAGAATTTTCTTGTTGGTCAAACTAGCTTTGCATAGAATGCGACATTGCTCTCTTAAAAGATGAATACTATGTATAGAATATAATATAAATATTATACAACAAATGTAGCAGTTTCTAGCCAACTGCAGGACAAAGGCCTCGCATGTCAATTCATATCTTGGGTTTAGTCATTTTTCATCACCACACTGGCCATTGCAGATTGGATATGGTGGGAGATTTTCCTCTAATCATACACAGCAAACCAACCTATTATGGGTAGCCCTGGGTAGTACAGTTTTACTGATCATGGAGATACGCAAGCCTTTCATCACGTTAAGGTTTCCCCACTCAAGAAAGGGATAGGTAGTATGTACTTATCTATAAACACTGTGCATGTAAGTATATATACATTAATATTTATTTGCTTTCGTATTTTTATTTCATTTATTTCTATGTATATATATGTATATATATATATATATATATATATGTGTGTATATATGTGAATATATATATATATATGTGTGTGTGTGTATATATATGTATATATGTGAATATATATATAATGTGTATATATATATATATATATATATATATATATATATATGTATATATATATATAAAATATATATATATGTATATATGTGAATATATATATATATATATATATATATATATATATATATATATAATGTGTGTATATGTGTGAATATATTTATATTTATATATGTGAATCAATATACAACATATATTATGTGTTTTATATAGGCTTGTGTATACAGAATATAGGGGGGGTAAGTAAAAATAAGTCCTAGGACCCTATAGCGCTTCCAGAATGATAAAATCACTGCCAGATCTTCGCTTATCCAGCCTACTGACTAGGGGTTAATAAGGAACTAAATTGCCCATTACAGCTGATGTGTGATGGAGGGGTTTCAAAAAGCCACTGTTAAAGAGAGCTGAAAAAGGAAATTTCTTTATCTCTAAAAAACTAAGCAAGTGGGAAGTTAGAGTAAACATTAAGTTCCCAGAAAAGTTGGAAAAATAAGAAAAAAATCACAAGAGGCTTGAAGCAAGACACTCTTGACTGGATAAAGCTATTTCAGAGTCTGCAGAAAAAGTCTGAAATACAATTCTAGAGAAGGAACACCTCTAACTGCAATAAATGGGGAGATGTGGCCCTTGTGGTCAATTCTTGTTGAAGGAAATCTGCTAATCATGATCGAATAAATTGCCAAAGAAGTTGGACTAGAAAATCTGCTAATCATGATCGATTCAATTGCCAAAGAAGTTGGACTAGAAAATCTGCTTATCACAATCGATTAAATTGCCAAAGAAGTTGGACTAGAAAATCTGCTTATCACAATCGATTAAATTGCCAAAGAAGTTGGACTAGAAAATCTGCTTATCACAATCGATTAAATTGCCAAAGAAGTTGGACTAGAAAATCTGCTTATCACAATCGATTAAATTGCCAAAGAAGTTGGACTAGAAAATCTGCTTATCACAATCGATTAAATTGCCAAAGAAGTTGGACTAGAAAATCTGCTTATCACAATCGATTAAATTGCCAAAGAAGTTGGACTAGAAAATCTGCTTATCACAATCGATTAAATTGCCAAAGAAGTTGGACTAGAAAATCTGCTTATCACAATCGATTAAATTGCCAAAGAAGTTGGACTAGAAAATCTGCTTATCACAATCGATTAAATTGCCAAAGAAGTTGGACTAGAAAATCTGCTTATCACAATCGATTAAATTGCCAAAGAAGTTGGACTAGAAAATCTGCTTATCACAATCGATTAAATTGCCAAAGAAGTTGGACTAGAAAATCTGCTTATCACAATCGATTAAATTGCCAAAGAAGTTGGACTAGAAAATCTGCTTATCACAATCGATTAAATTGCCAAAGAAGTTGGACTAGAAAATCTGCTTATCACAATCGATTAAATTGCCAAAGAAGTTGGACTAGAAAATCTGCTTATCACAATCGATTAAATTGCCAAAGAAGTTGGACTAGAAAATCTGCTTATCACAATCGATTAAATTGCCAAAGAAGTTGGACTAGAAAATCTGCTTATCACAATCGATTAAATTGCCAAAGAAGTTGGACTAGAAAATCTGCTTATCACAATCGATTAAATTGCCAAAGAAGTTGGACTAGAAAATCTGCTTATCACAATCGATTAAATTGCCAAAGAAGTTGGACTAGAAAATCTGCTTATCACAATCGATTAAATTGCCAAAGAAGTTGGACTAGAAAATCTGCTTATCACAATCGATTAAATTGCCAAAGAAGTTGGACTAGAAAATCTGCTTATCACAATCGATTAAATTGCCAAAGAAGTTGGACTAGAAAATCTGCTTATCACAATCGATTAAATTGCCAAAGAAGTTGGACTAGAAAATCTGCTTATCACAATCGATTAAATTGCCAAAGAAGTTGGACTAGAAAATCTGCTTATCACAATCGATTAAATTGCCAAAGAAGTTGGACTAGAAAATCTGCTTATCACAATCGATTAAATTGCCAAAGAAGTTGGACTAGAAAATCTGCTTATCACAATCGATTAAATTGCCAAAGAAGTTGGACTAGAAAATCTGCTTATCACAATCGATTAAATTGCCAAAGAAGCTAGAATTGAAAATATGCTTACTAAAAAGGCAACATTTGCCAAACAAATACGGCATATTTCACTCCATCTCACTCACCATGCAACCATGGACTGGCTCATATTAATCTTTTCCAGAAGTGGAATCACAAGAAATAATTCGGAAGTGGTATATGCAAAAATTAGGAATATTGTCCCGTGAGCATATATTACAAGTATTTCTGTACAAAATTTTAAGTCATATGGTCTGAATACCAGGGGGTAAGAGCAACAATACATTTTTTTTTTATTAAAAATAGCTGAAAATTGACAAAATTGATAATTCCTAAGTGATATATTAAAAAAAAATGGGACCTATGTCTATATGTCCAAGGTATCCTCTTACGAGATACCAGGTCATTTGGTGTAAATATGAAGGCACAGGAGTCGAAAATGCACACTTGTGGTCTAAAAAAAGAAAATAACAAAACTTATGACAAAAATTTTCATGTTTTCCTATTAGTATTTATCTAAGGCACCTCCGTGCCAAATTTTAGGTCCTTTGGTTATAATACCAGGCCACAGGAGACCAAAATATAAATTTGTCAGAAAATGGCAGAAAAAGACTATATTTAAAAAAACTATGAATCGATTAAAAAAATGCATCTGGTATTTGACCACTCAACCTTTGTGCCAAATTTTAGGTCATTTGGTCTAGAAATGACCGAGATATATCAATTCGAAGATTTGACAGAAAGAGAAGAAACATCAGGAATTAGATTGAATTGCCAATGAGGTTGTTCTAGAAAATCTACTCTTCACGATTACTTGAATTGCCAATGAAACGGGTCTAGAAAATCTGCTAATCACGATAGATTAAATTGCCAATGAAGTTGGTCTAGAAAATATGCTAATCACGATAGATTAAATTTTCAATAAAGTTGGACTATCCCACGACTCGGAGTTTTCGAATCTGAATGAAATATTAGCCTTGGTAAACAATTAATCTATTTGGTCTCAAAAACATTATTTGATGACCACCTAGATCATAGAAAAGACTTTTCTGTAGAGCTTTCAATGATTATTAAAGTAAACATACAGCATTGTTTTCACAGATTCGTCACAAGATGTGAATCATGGATTCGTCAACATGACCTTGGATCCATGAATCAATAAAGGCCGTGATTACCTAAAGGATCAGTTGGACCAAGAAAGTTCAAATATGAGAGATCAGTTCTGAAGGAACTGGCGCAGTTTTGGAAACCTTGGAGGAGTAATTCTTGTTGATTACCTTAGAAGGCAATGGACAATTTCGAAAAGGTACTGTGTAAGCTTTTTTAGATAAACACTTTGGAAAATTTTCATTTTTATATATTTGCATGTATACGTATATAATTGCATATTTAAAATTGTTTATGCATTATTATGTTCTTACATCTTTTTCATAGTTCCTGATTAACTTTGATAGAAGCATTTACTGTATAGGTGTTTTCTTAGTTAATTATTTTGCACAATAGGAATTTATATTTTATGTCATTTTGGCTAGATTTATGCGACTATGTTCATGGCAAATGATATCTCGTAGGTTATTTTCTCTCTCTCTCTCTCTCTCTCTCTCTCTCTCTCTCTTACATTAGCTAAGTTAATCTGCTGTCATCCTTCGCCAATACTGCAGTAATTATTTTAAATTGTCAGTAAAATTTTGTAAGATTTTTACAACGTCCCTTCAAACTAAATTCTGCTCTAAATTTGAGTAATATATTTTTTTTCACTACTTTTGATTGTTATGCTCCAGTTTCCCCTTAGCTCAAAAATATTGTATATACCACAGTTCAGTCATGAGAATATAGAAATGTGGCTCTTAAACTTAATAGAATTTATGATATTTAGACTTCTGTAAGAGCCACAGAGCTAGGTATTTCTGTAATTTCACACTTTGAAAGGAAGGTAGGAATGTTAGTGGGGTATAGGGGCTACTTCACAAGAAGTGTGTCTAGCTACAACCATCTCTTTGAGACACATCTAATTTTTTTTACCTATTAAACAGTATTATAAATATCATTATCCTACTAAGTATTTTCATTATCTGCATTACTCCCAGAAAAGTAAATTAAAAAATTTTCTGCCATCTTTATATCTAAAGCTTTCACTTGTATATTTTCTTCCAAGTATTCCAACTATCCTTTGCATTCAGATCTTCTCAGACTGTACCATCCTGTATGTATTAGTATCCACTTGATCCTTTTTTTCTCTTATCTTTTAATCCATTATTTGATTGAAATGGTACTCTGACAAAGCGCACTAGACACCTTCCACTAATATTTAATATAGTGCTTTTACAAATAATGTTTAAAACAACTAAAACAATTTACTCATGTTTTTTTAAAGTCTATGTCAAATCAGTCAATAAGTTACACAATCGATGTGCTCATGACGAGCAGGTAAGATAGCCAGAATCAAATCTCATTATTTAACTTAAACCCCTTTATATAATCTCTAGAGTTTCTGATACTTAAACAGAGGTTAGTTTATAAAGACTAGGCTGCGGTAATTGTACTGGATAGAGTCATCCATCTTTACCCAATTTAAGATATCTCAAGTCTTCATTCCATTTTCTTTTACTGCTCTTTTTCATAACTGGGCTAACATGCCCCTTCTGGTGTCTTTTCCATTTCCAGCATACTGCTCCAACTGTTTTCGGTTGCTGGTGTGGCAAATAGGTTACTGATAATATGAGTGGTAAGGGCTCTCTCTCTCTCTCTCTCTCTCTCTCTCTCTCTCTCTCTCTCTCTCTCTCTCTCTCACTTTAGATTTATAAGTTCTCTCGCTCTCTCTCTCTCTCACTTTAGATTTATAAGTTCTCTCTCTCTCTCTCTCTCTCTCTCTCTCTCTCTCACTTTAGATTTATAAGTTCTCTCTCTCTCTCTCTCTCTCTCTCTCTCTCTCTCTCTCTCTCGCTTTAGATTTATAAGTTCCTCTCTCTCTCTCTCTTTCTCTCTCTCTCTCTTTAGATTTATAAGTTCTCTCTCTCTCTCTCTCTCTCTCTCTCTCTCTCTCTCTCTCTCTCTCTCTCTCTCTCTCTCTCTCTCGTGGACCCAGTACTCTTTCCTTGTAGACTCTGAACCTTCTTATTCAAGCGTCCCCACTCTCCCTTTGCTCTAATCTTGTCTTCTAAAACATTATCCAGGTTACTTTTTTCCATCTTATCATTATGAATTTTTTCAGGTATTAACTTGTGTTGACAAATAGCCTGGAAAATCTCAATTTAGTGCATATTGCATGTTGGATAGATATTAGGGGGAAATATAAGATAAACAGAGAGAGAAAGAGAGAGAGAGAGAGCGAGAGAGAGAGTTAGGGGTGTCAGCATATGCTCGATTGTCTAACTTAGGAAACTGATTTGATTTAGGATTTAAAAATCCAAGAGTTTTTTTAATTATCTCTACTTTTAAATAGATATTGTTAAATAATGGGGGAAGGTGGCAAATACCATTACGATCAACTAGTTAATTTGAAGCAAAAGAAGCTATTTTTTTCACTGATAGTAGGGATGCAGTTAATTCTAGCAAGTCTTTGCAAACCATAGGCTCAATGCTACAACACAGCATTTCATAAGTTTTATTCAAATTGTGACCAGACTATGGAATGATCTTTGTATCATCTCTTAGTTGACAAGTCTCTCTTTTCATAGTTGGTATTATTACAGATATAATTTAATGTTCTTTACACTGACTGACTGATCTTAAGATATTTCATTTGTATATCTTTTATTGTTGAAATATTTTATATTCTTTATTCATGACTTCTCATATACTGTATATATAACTATTTAGTTGTATCCATATTTCTTTTCCTCACTGGGCTATGTTTTCCTGTTGGAGAGTCCTTAGGCTTGTACCATCCTGCTTTTCCAACTAGGGTTGCATCTTATATGATAATTTCTTCCACCAACCGCGTTGTAACTTACAAAGAATTATTCTTCTCTTATTATACTCTAGAAATTTGTGCAAATCATCATATTGCCTTGATGTAACCTCTTTTTTACCTATTTTATCTAATTACTGTTGTTACACAAATTTTATAATACTTCTCTGTCCATGCGGTACAGGAATAATTTGCTATATAAGACGACAACATTTGACAGAAATAAAATCTACCTATTTAAAGTAAATTTATTTTTAGAATTATGTAAATATATTATAATCTTATCTAATAATAAAAATTCTTTCCAGAGTCGACCAACTCCAAAACAGTCCCCAAATGGTACTCTGGTCATCAAGCAATTCTTCCGATCAATGGCTCCAGAGCGATTCACTGCATGCAGAAGGTACCCTTTCTCTGCAATGGAATGAAAATATATTCACATAGCATTTCTCATGCCAGTTATGAATGGATTAATTGATAGGAAATGTCACTCTCAACATATCAGTTTTTGGAAAAATCCATCATTTACAGTTGGAGCCTTAAACACTTGAGATTTTAAAGTTTCATGGATCGAGCAGCAGCAAAAATAAGTATAAGAAGCTGTAACTTCTGCAACAAGTAGCAGTTTCAAATAGCAGCAGCAATAATTAAAAGTAGCAGTTTCAAGTTGTAAAAGAATAACTAAAGATTGCAATTTTCAAGTACCAACATAATCATCATCAACTTCAGCTACTAGCAGTGTCAAGAAGGAGCGCCATCCACTACAAGTAGCAGTTTTGATTAGCAGTGCATAAACTACAAACTAGTGGCCACGAGTAGCCTATTCATAACTACCAGTATTGGCTAAAAGTAGCAGTGGCATCGATTACAGCAAGTAGCAGTTTCAACTAGCTACAGCATCTACAAGAACCTGCACCAATTGCAAGCGGCATTGACAACGACCAGCAGCAGCACCAGTTACGAGCGACAGTGTCGAGCAGCAGGGGCACCAGTTGCGAGCGGCAGTGACAAGCAGCAGGGGCACCAATTGCAAGCCGCAGTGTCGACCAACAGCGGCACCAGTTGCAACCGGAAGTATCGAACAACAGCGGCACCAGTTGCAAGCGGCAGTGTCGAACTGCAACGGCACCAGTTGCAAGTGGCAGTGTCGAGCAGCAGAGGCACCAATTGCAAGCTACAATAAATGTTGCAATATAATTTAGTGCAATTGCATTGCAATTGCATTGCAATATGCATTGCAAATGCATTGCAAATGCATTGCAATTGCATTGCAATTGCATTGCAATTGCATTGCAATATGCATTGCAATTGTATTGCAATTGCATTGCAATATGCATTGCAATTGCATTGCAATATGCATTGCAATATGCATTGCAATTGCATTGCATTGCAATATGCATTGCAATTGCAATGCAATATGCATTGCAATTGCAATGCAATATGCATTGCAATTGCAATGCAATATGCATTGCAATTGCAATGCAATATGCATTGCAATTGCAATGCAATATGCATTGCAATTGCAATGCAATATGCATTGCAATTGCAATGCAATATGCATTGCAATTGCAATGCAATATGCATTGCAATTGCAATAAAATATGCATTGCAATTGCAATAAAATATGCATTGCAATTGCAATAAAATATGCATTGCAATTGCAATAAAATATGCATTGCAATTGCAATAAAATATGCATTGCAATTGCAATAAAATATGCATTGCAATTGCAATGCATTGCAATTGCAATGCATTGCAATTGCAATGCAATATGCATTGCAATTGCAATGCAATATGCATTGCAATTGCAATGCAATATGCATTGCAATTGCAATGCAATATGCATTGCAATTGCATTGCAATTGCATTGCATATTGCATTGCAATTGCATTGCATTGCAATTGCAATGCATATTGCATTGCATATTGCAATGCATATTGCATTGCATATTGCATTGCATATTGCAATGCAATATGCATTGCAATTGCAATGCAATATGCATTGCAATTGCAATGCAATATGCATTGCAATTGCAATGCAATATGCAATGCAATGCAATATGCAATGCAATTGCAATGCAATGCAATATGCAATGCAATTGCAATGCAATGCAATATGCAATGCAATTGCAATGCAATGCAATATGCAATGCAATGCAATATGCAATGCAATTGCAATGCAATGCAATATGCAATGCAATTGCAATGCAATGCAATATGCAATGCAATATGCATTGCAATGCAATGCAATATGCATTGCAATGCAATATGCATTGCAATTGCAATGCAATATGCATTGCAATTGCAATGCAATATGCATTGCAATTGCAATGCAATATGCATTGCAATTGCAATGCAATATGCATTGCAATTGCAATGCAATATGCATTGCAATTGCAATGCAATATGCATTGCAATTGCAATGCAATATGCATTGCAATTGCAATGCAATATGCATTGCAATTGCAATGCAATTGCAATGCAATTGCATTGCAATATGCATTGCAATATGCATTGCAATTTGCATTGCAATTTGCATTGCAATTTGCATTGCAATTTGCATTGCAATTTGCATTGCAATTGCATTGCAATTGCATTGCAATTGCATTGCAATTGCATTGCATTGCAATTGCATTGCAATTGCATTGCAATTGCATTGCAATTGCATTGCAATTGCATTGCAATTGCATTGCAATTGCATTGCAATTGCATTGCAATATGCATTGCAATATGCATTGCAATATGCATTGCAATGCATATTGCAATGCAATTGCAATGCAATTGCATTGCAATTGCATTGCAATGCAATTGCATTGCAATTGCAATTGCATTGCAATTGCATTGCAATTGCATTGCATATTGCATTGCATATTGCATTGCAATATGCATTGCATTGCAATTGCATTGCATTGCAATTGCATTGCAATATGCATTGCATTGCAATTGCATTGCAATATGCATTGCATTGCAATTGCATTGCAATATGCATTGCATTGCAATATGCATTGCATTGCAATTGCATTGCAATTTGCATTGCATTGCAATTTGCATTGCAATTTGCATTGCATATTGCATTGCAATTTGCATTGCATATTGCATTGCAATTTGCATTGCATATTGCATTGCAAATTGCATTGCATATTGCAATGCAATTGCAATGCATATTGCAATGCGCATTGCAATGCATATTGCAATGCGCATTGCAATGCATATTGCATTGCAATTGCATTGCAATTGCATTGCAATTGCATTGCAATTGCATTGCATTGCAATATTGCATTGCAATATTGCATTGCAATATTGCATTGCAATATTGCATTGCAATATTGCATTGCAATATTGCATTGCAATATTGCATTGCAATATTGCATTGCAATATTGCATTGCAATTGCATTGCAATATTGCATTGCAATTGCATTGCAATATTGCATTGCAATTGCATTGCAATATTGCATTGCAATTGCATTGCAATTGCATTGCAATTGCATTGCAATATGCATGGCAATATGCATGGCAATTGCAATGCAGATTGCAATGCAGATTGCAATGCAGATTGCAATGCAGTATTGATTGCAATTGCAATGCAGTATTGATTGCAATTGCAATGCAGTATTGATTGCAATTGCAATGCAGTATTGATTACAATTGCAATGCATATTGCAATCGCAATGCAGTTGCAATGGCGTTGCAATGCAGTTGCAATGGCGTTGCAATGCAGTTGCAATGGCGTTGCAATGCAGTTGCAATGGCTTTGCAATGCAGTTGCAATGGCTTTGCAATGCAGTTGCAATGGCTTTGCAATGCAGTTGCAATGGCTTTGCAATGCAGTTGCAATGGCGTTGCAATGCAGTTGCAATGGCGTTGCAATGCATATTGCAGGCGTTGCAATGCAGTTGCAATGGCGTTGCAATGCAATTGCAATGGCGTTGCAATGCAATTGCAATGGCGTTGCAATGCAATTGCAATGGCGTTGCAATGCAATTGCAATGGCGTTGCAATGCAGTTGCAATGGTGTTGCAATGCAGTTGCAATGGTGTTGCAATGCATATTGCAATGGCATTGCAATGCATATTGCAATGGCGTTGCAATGCAGTTGCAATGGCGTTGCAATGCATATTGCAATGGCGTTGCAATGCATATTGCAATGGCGTTGCAATGCAGTTGCAATGGCGTTGCAATGCATATTGCAATGGCGTTGCAATGCAATTGCAATGCCGTTGCAATGCATATTGCAATGCCGTTGCAATGCCATTGCAATGCCGTTGCAATGCCATTGCAATGCCGTTGCAATGCCATTGCAATGCCGTTGCAATGCCATTGCAATGCCGTTGCAATGCACGTTGCAATGCCGTTGCAATGCCGTTGCAATGCCGTTGCAATGCCGTTGCAATGCAGTTGATATGGATTTGCAGTGCATATTGCAATGCAATTGCAATGCAATTGCAATGCAATTGTGATGCATATTGCAATATGCATTTATTGCAATGCATGTTGCAGCACGCATTGCAATAAATATTTCATTGCAGAATGCATTGCAATTGCAATATTTATTGCATTGCAACACTCATTGCAATTGCAATATTTATTGAATTGCAACACTCATTGCAATTGCAATATTTATTGAATTGCAACACTCATTGCAATTGCAATATTTATTGAATTGCAACACTCATTGCAATTGCAATATTTATTGAATTGCAACACTCATTGCAATTGCAATATTTATTGTAATGCATATTGCACTGTGTGTTGCAATGCAATAAATATTGCAATTGCAATGTGTTGCAATACAATAAATATTGCAATCGCAATGTGTTGCAATGCAATAAATATTGCAATTGCAATGAGTTTTGCAATGCAATAAATATTGCAATTGCAATGAGTTTTGCAATGCAAAAAATATTCCAATTGCAATGAGTTTTGCAATGCAATAAATATTGCAATTGCAATGCATGCTGCAATGCAATATTTATTGCAATGCGTGCTGCAACATGCATTGCAATAAATGCATATTGCAATTGCAACACGTATTGCAAAAAATATCGCATTGCAACATGCATTGCAATAAATATTGCTTTGCAACATGCATTGCAATAAATATTGCATTGCAACATGCATTGCAATAAATATTGCATTGCAACATGCATTGCAATAAATATTGCATTGCAACATGCATTGCAATAAATATTGCATTGCAACATGCATTGCAATAAATATTGCATTGCAACGTGCATTGCAATAAATATTACATTGCAACGTGCATTGCAATAAATATTACATTGCAACATGCATTGTGATAAATATTACATTGCAACATGCATTGCGATAAATATTACATTGCAACATGCATTGCGATAAATATTACATTGCAACGTGCATTGCAATAAATATTACATTGCAACGTGCATTGCAATAAATATTACATTGCAACATGCATTGCAATTGCAATAATGATGCATTGCAACATGCATTGCAATTGCAGTAATGATGCATTGCAACATGCATTGCAATGGTTTTGCAATAAATGTTTCCTCCCAATTGTATTGCAATTGATATTCATGCAATTATTGGCACTTTATCTCCTGTTGCTACTTGAAATCGCTACTTTTTCTTGAGGCTGATATTTCTTGTTGTTCTCGTTAGTTGATGTTGTAGATAAAAGTAGAAGTGGTCTAGTTTAGTAGCTTCTGCCTCACAAAAGTCCAATTGTTCAAACTTGTTGTAGCTGTGCTCCCACCTGCAATTTAAAATTATTGGGAAGATAAAATAGAAGTAAATGAAAATTATTTTGTTTTATTTTAATTGCAACCAAATATGGAAAAGTCCATTCCTGTAAAAGCCAGATTTGATAAAACCTTGGCTAATAGAAAGCTTAAGGTGATTTGACAAGTTCAGTGTAAAAATGTTACAAGAGTAAATTTGGAATAATGAGAATCTTTATATATATATAGTTTTACAGAAGGAAAGACATAATTCGTAGCATTTCTAGAACATAAGCAAAAGATTGCTTGCTAACTATATTATGATATATAAGTTTAAAATGCCATTTCCAATATATCTTTTCGTTATTAGAGTTAATATTAAAAAGTTGCCAACATAAAGTTTTTAAATCTGCTAACGAAATTATGACATTCCTTCTGTGGTCGTAACAGAAAGAGTATCAAAATAACTTTTGAAATAGTAAAATAGCCAAGAGTGAGAGAATTTTTGAAATAGTAAAATAGTTAAGAATAAGAGTAAAAAAATAATAATAATCAAAAGAAACAAGAATAGCTCTCTCTATAAATAACCAACAAAATGTTTCTATAATTATATACAAGAGAGATTTTTTATTATTTTGACTATTGAATACCAAATAATAGAAAAAAATGAGTATTAAAAGTTTAGGTCAAGTCAAACTCCACAAATGACGAACAAAATATAGTTTCCATTATCAACAAATATGTAAAAAAAAATATTTTTTTCGACTTCTATTGTAATAGTATATAACAAAAGAGCTGAGTGAGCGTTAAAAAGCAGAGTAAAAAAGTAAAAAATACTAATAGTAAAAAGTACTAATAGTAAAAAGTACGAATAGTAAAAATAGAAAAACTAATTGTAAAAAAATAGTAGGAAATGCTAAGAGTAAAAAAACCTAATAAAATAGTAATAATACTAAGAAAAGATAGAAAAAAAAAACTATTGTAAAAAATAAAGACCTTAAAAATAAACATAGAAAAATAATAGCAAAAGAGCCGAGTAAATAAACAGCAAAAATCGAAAAACTATTGTAAAAAAAGAGCAAGAAAGGCGAAGATTGAAAATATTTGAGTAAAAAACACAGTAAAAAAATAGTAAGAAAGTAGTAAGAAAAGCTAGGAGAAAAAAAATGATAATAAAAATAATTAAAGACCTTTGTAAAAATAAAAAAATAATAGCAAAAAAGCCGAGTAAGAAAAGCTAGGAGAAAAAAAAAGTGTAAAAATAGTTAAAGACCTTTGTAGAAATAAACAAATAATAGCCAAAAAGCTGAGTAAGAAAAGCTAGGAGAAAAAACTGATTGAAAAAATAGTTAAAGACCTTAAAAGTGGAAAACAAAAATAATAGCAAAAAAGCTTAGTAAAAAAAACAACAGCAAAAATAGAAAAACTTATTGTAATAAAAGAGCAAGAAAAGCTAAGATTAAAAAAACCTAAAGTAAAAAACACCAATAGTTAAAAAATAGTAAGAATAATAAGGAAAGGTAGGAGAAAAAAATCTGATTGTAAAAATTAGTCAGACCTTAAAAATAGAAAAATAATAGCAAAAAAGCTAAGAGTAAAAAAACTAGGAGTAAAAAAAAATAGTAAAAATAGTAAGAAAATCTTAAAATTCCATGAATGATCAACAAAAGTGTTACCATAATCCAGAAACGTATCTTTAATCATTAGGAAAATATTTTATCAATTAAGGAGATTAGTACTATACCAAAGAATAACAGCAAAGCTTACCATGTCTGTAATTCGTGCAAAACATCACAGCAGGAGACGAACAACTTCCAGACCACAGGATTGATTTGTTAGTATATTGTATCCAAGATCACAATTCTTGAAGCTTCTGCCCATATCAAAACCTAAATAATAATTGTTTTTTAATATGAGTTTTTAAGTAAAAATATTGAATATTGAATGTTTATAGTCAAAATAATAAATGGAAAATTAGTATTTGTTTATTTTCCAACAAACAATTACCATTATTATTATCATCATTATTATCATCATTTTCATCATAATCATCATCATCATAATTCATTATTATCATTATCATAATGATGACCTTATCACAATTATCATCATCATTATATTTATTATCTTAATTGATTATGATTATGATTATTGTTATTATTATTGCTAGTTAAGCTAGAATCCTAGTTGAACAAGAAGGATGCTACGAGCCCATGGGCTCCAACAGGGAAAATAGCTCAGTGAGAAAAATAAATCAGACAATGAAAATTAATGAATGAAAATATAAAAACCTCAAAATCATTAATTTTTTAGAGTACAAACATTGTATTCTTCGATTTCAAAATTAGCTTCCATAATAAGTACTTAAAACTCGACTGTTTTCCTTTAATCAAGTTGCTTACCATATCTTTTGAAATCATAAATACTTAAAAATTACGGTACGATATAGAAAGAAAATTGATCCAAGACACCTGAAATATATTAAAAACAATATACTGTATTAACATCAATAAAGTATTCTAAAAGCCCGCCAAAAAATTAAACTTTCAACTTGATAAAATGGGCCAACTATAGTCAATTTTTTTTAATAAGGTGCATTTGCACTAACGCGCAGGAGTACCTTTTTAGCTTGGAAAAGTTTCCTAATCGGCGATTGGTTGGACAAAATAATTCTAACCAATCAGCGGTTAGGAAACTTTTCCGATCTAAAAGGGCACCATTGTGAGTCGGTGCAAATGCGCCTCATTAAAAAAAAAATTACTATAGCACGAAACATTTGTAATCTAATGTACATACTGTGAGACATTTGTAAAAGAACTGTACATATTGCATGTTATCTCTTCCGGTACTATGTGAATTCTTTCACAATATTGGAATCAATGTATGGCGTTAAGTCTGTATTTAAGAAGGTAGATTTGTAGATTTCCCAAGAAAAATTTACATTCACAACTAAAAAAAGTATTTGGTCATAATTATAATGGCATTACTAGTAATAAAGGCAGAGGCTATTTTACAAAGCAAGTTATTTCAATTTACTATAACTATATATACCCATACTACAGTAAAGGGAACTGTAAAATCATAGATGCTATAGAATAAATTTTATAATATGTAAATAGTATATATATCACGCTTAATTATGAATCGGGAAGATTTGAAAGTATTCCTGTGACCTTTCATTGAAAACATACAATACCAATGGATCTCATTAGAAATATACAGTACTTATCCATCAAATTCCTTCTTTAGTATCGATGTTAAAAGCTTACAAAATATGGCTAATACACGTGGAGAAGAATAGTCTAATCCCTTACCCGATTATGTTTCCAAGAATACTTAACCGCTTTCACATATATCATGAAATGAAATTTTGATGTTACTTTTAACTGGATGTTCTATCTTATTACGGTAGCATATGTATCATCGTACATCAGAAATTCTGTATAGGAAATGGCGACGAATGCTAGAAACTAATTAGAACATTTATATCATATGAATGTAAAAAAAAGATAGCGAGATAAGCTGAAGGATGATATGGAGAAGTAGTAGTTTGGTGGAAGAGGATGCATCAGGCAACCGACTCCTTAATGTAAGGATAACGGTGGGGAAGAAGAATTTATGAAATTGAATACACTAAAGAACAACATTACCATAAAATTTACACGACTAACTATTTGAAGTCAGTCAAGGGGTTCTCTTGGAATACATTTTAAGAATATGTCCTTGTGCTAATTTTGAAATGTCAAGGTCTTTTAGATTAAGTGGAGCTTCCGTTTGGTCTACAGTTACTTCATCAGTTAAACAGGGCAAGTCTAGGAATAAGCAAACACCAACAATACAATGTCTGTTGATGAACCAATAAACCTTAGATTGAATAATTGGATAAACGTTCTTGCTTCATGCCGGCATTGAGTGAAGATTTAAGCAATGATGGAAAGGTTGGAAATTTTTTCTAGGATGAAAAGTGAAATTACAAACCAACTTATTACCAAAATCCTAACTTGTGAAGATACTTCATAAATACATACTGAACACCACAGTATACATATTTTAATCAAAAGCCACACCAGAGTCGATGATAGGTGGTGTTGATATGCTGTTCTACTTGGGAGTTAGCTTTTAACTTATGCAGACATCATCATTATTGTCAGCACTAGCCAAGCTACAACCCTGGTTGGAAAACCAGAATGATACAAGTCCAAGAGCTCCAACAGGGTAAGCAGCCCAATGAAGAAAGGAACTAAGTAAATAGCAAATAAACTATAAGTAATGAATAAACAAAGATATTCTAAGATCAGTAACAACATTAAAATGGATCTGTATTATATAAACTATCAAAAGAGATATTTTAACTTGTTCACCGTTGGAGATTTTACGAAAAGTCTTGACTTCTGAAGTTGCACATTCGGATTGTGAATGTCATTCCACAATTTGGTCACAGCTGGAATAAAACCTCTAAAATACTGTTTAGAGTTGTGCCTTATGGTGGAGACGGCATGGTTTGGAATGAACTGTATGCAGGACGGTAGAGTCTTGGAAGATCTGAATGTAATGGATGATTTAAATCCTAAAATGCTATGCAACTTGCACAGAACAAACTGAACGACTGTGCCAGATATAAATATCCAAGCTTAGGAATAAGGAATTTAATAGATCAGAAGATCCTCTCTAACAATTATAGATGAAAGTCAGCTATTTAAGACCAGGTAGGAGAACAATACAAGACAAGGTAAAAGAAATTGCTACTTAATTTTCCAAGAAAAGCCTGATCACCTAAAATTTTGAGAGATTCTCAATAAACCAATTTTTGTGCAATTGAAGAAAAAAAGAGCGAATGAGGTTCTCAAAAAGTAAATTTACAATCAAGAATCACAATTAGAATTCTAATCGAGTTGTACATAGTCAAAAAAAAAAAAAAAAAGGACATTGCCGACGTAAAACTCTGGATGTTGACGAGCTACTGTCCTCAACCTACTTCGATCAGACCTTTGAGTTTAATCAGGGTTAAACTTCCTACCACATAATTAGCCTATAGGTCTACCTGCCGAGTCATTAGCAACCATTGCCTAAATGCCCGGCTCTCCCTGTTCATAGCATAGGTGGAGAGGGGGCTTGGGAGCTGAATACGAGTGTATAATGCCAATCTCCAACTCATTGAACTGGTAGCCCATTTTCACTGTCTCTTGATTCTGCCATTCATGAGTGACCTTTAAACAGGAATAGAAGTGACTATTCTAATTGAATAAATTTGGGTTAGGACTTACTATTTAGTGCTTTAAGGCCCCTAGTATCGAGAACAATGGTCGAAAGACTATACAAATAGCCATTTATCTATCCTCGTTCAAATTTTCAGGTGCTTTAAAGCACCTGCTTTTCTTCTGTTGTAATTGTCACTCCTTTTGGGTCTGGTTGTTTATGTCTTTCTTCATTTTATTCAATATAGTCATCACTTTCCATCTATTATCCCAGACTCCTGTAAACGTAGGGTTATAAGTGATATAATTAGCAATTTGGTATATACAAAAAATTTGATTACAAAATTTTATGAATCAAGTCATAAGGACGCTGTTATGAAAACTGAAAAAGAACTTATTAACGACAATGTAAGGTTATTATTATTATTATTATTATTATTATTATTATTATTATTATTATTATTATTATTATTATTAATTATCATTATTATTCTTAGTTAAGTTCAACCCTAGTTGGAAAAGCAAGATGCTATAACCCCGAGGGCTCCAACAGGGAAAAATAACTCGGCGAGGAAAGGAAATAAGGAAAAAAATAAACGATAAAAGTCGTAATGAAAATAAAAATAAAAATAAAATACTTTAAAAACATTAACATTAAAACATATTTAATTTATAAACTATAAACGGACTTATGCAAGCCTGTTCAACATGAAAACATTTGCTGCGAGTTTGAACTTTAGGAAGATAATTCCACAACTTTGTCACAGCTGGAATAAAACTTCTAGAGTACTGTGTAGTATTGAGCCTCATGATGGAGAAGGCCTAACTATTAGAATTAACTTCATACCTAATATTACGAACAGGATGGAACTGTCCGGGAAGATCTGAATGTAAAGGATGGTCAGAAACGTCCCCTGGGCCTTAGATATTTGCAATGTCTTCCTAAACAAAGTATGAATAGGAGTAAAAACATTTTATCTTTTCGTTTCAGTGACATGTTACTAACACAATACAAGTCCTGAAATACGGAAAGAAAAAATCCATTGGTGGCCGATGCGGTAACGTCCCTGACTGGTGAACGCCAGACTGGGGTTAGAGACCCGCTCAAACTCGTTAGTACATTTGGTCGCTGCAACCTTCCCATCCTTATGAGTTAAGGAGTGGGTGTTTGGGGGAGCCTATAGGTCTATCTGCTGAGTCGTCATCCGCCATTGTCTGGCCCTCCTTGGTCCTACCTTTCCTGAGTTATCAGCAGCCATTGCCTGACCATCTTTGGTCGTAGCTTGGCCGGAGAGGGGGGCTTGGGCGCTGATCATATATATATATATATATATATATATATATATATATATATATATATATATATATATATATATATATATATATATACATGTGTGTATATACATATATACATATACATATACATATATAATAATGTTCAGTCTCTAGGGCATTGTCCTACTCGATAGGGCAATGTCACTGTCCCTTGCTTCTCCCATTCATGAGCGGCATTTAAAAAGCCTTTAAAACATTACCTAACGTCTGGCCCTCCTTGGTCCTACCTTTCCGGAGTTATCAGCAGCCATTGCCTGGCCCTCCTTAGTCCTACCTTACCTGAGTTATCAGCAGCCATTGCCTGGCCCTCCTTAGTCCTACCTTTCCTGAGTTATCAGCAGCCATTGCCTGGCCCTCCTTAGTCCTACCTTTCCTGAGTTATCAGCAGCCATTGCCTGGCCCTCCTTAGTCCTACCTTTCCTGAGTTATCAGCAGCCATTGCCTGGCCCTCCTTAGTCCTACCTTTCCTGAGTTATCAGCAGCCATTGCCTGGCCCTCCTTAGTCCTACCTTTCCTGAGTTATCAGCAGCCATTGCCTGGCCCTCCTTAGTCCTACCTTTCCTGAGTTATCAGCAGCCATTGCCTGACCATCTTTGGTCGTAGCTTGGCCGGAGAGGGGGGCTTGGGCGCTGATCATATATATATATATATATATATATATATATATATATATATATATATATATATATAGGTATGTATGTGTATATATACATGTGTGTATATACATATATACATATACATATATAATAATGTTCAGTCTCTAGGGCATTGTCCTACTCAATAGGGCAATGTCACTGTCCCTTGCTTCTCCCATTCATGAGCGGCATTTAAAAAGCCTTTAAAACATTACCTAACGTCTAAAAGATTAACAAATCCTCATGGAGAGATTAATTACCTGGGAAGATAAAGAAGATCTTTAAAAGAACCAACAAGCAAAGGAAAAGGATATATATCCCACAGCAAGATAGACTCTTCTCAGGGGGAACTTAAAATCTGAAAATCGTTGGAACGAATGAATCTCGTAGACTTTATTTCGAGAGATTTAATAATATATTCTATTCCTAACAGCTATTGGGAAGGGCATCAGCGTCGTAAGTCTCCTTAAGAACGTGGATAAAGTAGTTCTTTTTAAAGATTCTAGAATAAGACTCACATCACCTCGTCAAAAAATACAGAAAATAATTATTAAACTTCGTAGAAACATAAAATCACCCTTATATAATAAAGAAGCAAGTGTTTGGGTATGTTGGTATATATATTTATATTAATTTATATTGTATTGTATATTACATATAAATAAATTTGCTGTCAAGAATCACACCTAAAATTTTATAAGAGTCATACAAAGTTAAAGAAACATTATCAATGCTGAGATCCGGATGTTGAGGAGCCACCGTCCTTGACCTACTTGCAATCATATTTTGAGTTTTGTTAGGATTCTACTTCATACCCCATAATTTGCACCACGTACTAATTTTAGCTAGATCTCTATTAAGCGATTCAGCAACCCCACATCTACATTCAGGAAATGGAATTGATGCAGAGAGAGTAGCATCATCTGCATATGTAACACTATAGTTTTCTAGACCAAACCACATGCCATGTGTATATAGAATGAAAAGTAATGGGCAAAGAACACTACCCTGAGGAACACCAGATATCACATTCCTATACTCACTATGGTGCACATCAACAACTCTTTGCGATATATTACTTAAAAGTTCAATAATGATGCTAAGGAACGACCCACCCACTCCCAACTGTTTAAGTTTGAAAACAAGGGCCTCATGATTAACACGGTCAAAGGCAGCACTAAAATCAAGGCCAATCATACGAACTTCCTGACCATAATCAAGGGATTTCTGTACAGCATTGGAGATTGTAAGAAGGGCATCAAATGCTTCAAGGCCTTTACGAAATCGAAATTGCAAACTAGGGAACAGATGATTACCTTCAGCAAACCTGTCAACTTTTTTCTTTATTTTATTCATTTAAGACACCGATTTCCTTCTAGTTTCCCAGATTCCTGCAAACGTAGTTAGTATAAAGTGATATAATTAGTAATTTAACATTTAGAAAAAAATATTACAAAATGTAATTAAATTATAGAACAATATTAATAAACAATTATATTACAAAATCTAATTAATCGTAAGGAGACTGTCATGAAACGGAATGACAAAATCTAATTATCTAAATCAAAGGACCATTTTACAAAAATTAAACATTACAAAAACTAATTAATCATAATGAGACAGTCATGAAAACGAATTACAAAACCTAATTAAACCAAAAGAGGCTGTCATGAAAACTGAAAAAGAACTTATTGACGATAATCCCCTCAAAAGTGTCATTCAATTTGAATCTGTGGAGGGAATTTCAATTTCGCTCTCCTCTGGATAAGAGGTTTTCGATTCAGCTTTTGCCCTCGTGATTTATTGAGTCTGGTCTCATGGTGACATGAAGCTGAGATTTTGAAGATTTTCCTTTCAAATTTATTTAAGAGTTTCTTAAAACCTTTTTCCCATTAATATTCAATGTAAGATTATATTTCTATAAAGAAAAGTTAAAGTTTTAAAGGTTTAAAGGCAACTCATGAATGCCAAAGGCAAGGGACATAGACATTGCTCTAGCAAGCAGGACAAATTCCTAGAGACTGATCATATCCTTAAAATTAGCGTACAAGCCCAAATTTCTTAAAACCTTTTTCCATTGATATTCAATGTAAAATTATATTTCTATAATGTCCTGTTAAAAGTTTTAAAAGGTTTAAAGGTCACTCAAGAATGCCATTGGCAAGGGACAGTGACATTGCCATAGCAAGCAGGACAATGCCTTAGAGACTTACCCTATTATCCTTAAGATCAGCGCACAAGCCAAAATCTCTTAACATTTTCCCATTAATATTCAATGAAAAATTATAATTAAAGTTTTAAAGGCCTTTCATGAATGTCATAGGCAAGGGACAGTGACATTGCCCAGACAAATAGAACAAGGTCGTAAAGATTGACCCTATTATCCATAAGATCAGCAACCAAGCCCAGCTAGAATCAGGGAGGCCCTGGCAATGGCTGGTGATGACTCAGCAGTGGAAAAGGATATTTCTATAATGTACTGTTAAAAGTTTTAAAGGTTTAAACGCCACTCATGAATGGCAGTGGCAAGGGACAGTGACATTGCCCTAGCAAGCAGGACTAAGTCCTATAGACGGACCATATTATTCTCAAGTTCAGCGACGAAGCCACCTTTCCTCCCAAGGTAGAATTAGGGGGGGCCAGGCAATGGCTGCTGGGGACAACGACATTGCCCTAGCAAGTAGAACAATGCCTTAGAGACTGACCATATCAATAAGATCAGCAACCAAGCCACCTTTCCTCCCAAGGTAGAATCAGGTTGGGCCAGGCAATGGCTACTGATGACTCAGCAGATAGACCTACATGCTTCCCTAAACCCCCCTCCCCCCATCCTTAGCTCACTAGGATGGCGAGGTTGCATCGACGGAAGAAACTAACGAGTTTTAGCTGATTTCGAACCCCAGTCCGGCGATCACCAGGCAGAGGCGTTACCACTAGGCCACTGACATTAAAAGAATTATTAAATGGTAATACTATACATTAACGTATATAATAGGCAATTTCACGTATCTAATAGACCCTTTTACGTATTTAACATACCTTTTTATAACTACGTTTGTTAATCCTTTTGTACACCCCAGTATGCAAGTTGGACTACTCGCCCACTTTACCCCATCTGTCGAGATTATGTGATAGTTTGCGGAGCTCGGAGCCAAACGAGAGAGATTTGAGATGCCTGTGGTGGTGAGAGAGAGAGATTCCGTATACTATTATTGTTGTGACAGAGAGAGAGAGAGAGAGATTCCGTATACTATTATTGTTGTGACAGAGAGAGAGAGAGAGAGAGAGAGAGAGAGAGAGATTCCGTATACTATTATTGTTGTGACAGAGAGAGAGAGAGAGAGAGAGAGAGAGAGAGAGAGAGAGAGAGAGAGATATGGACATTCTGTATACTGTTATTGTTGAGAGAGAGAGAGAGAGAGAGAGAGAGAGAGAGAGAGAGAGAGAGATTCCGTATAATATTATTGTTGTGACAGAGAGAGAGAGAGAGAGAGAGAGAGAGAGAGAGAGAGAGAGAGAGAGAGAGAGAGATATGGAAATTCTGTATACTATTATTGTTGAGAGAGAGAGAGAGAGAGAGAG
This sequence comes from Palaemon carinicauda, assembly GCF_036898095.1. Classification (NCBI taxonomy): domain Eukaryota; kingdom Metazoa; phylum Arthropoda; class Malacostraca; order Decapoda; family Palaemonidae; genus Palaemon; species Palaemon carinicauda. The sequence continues at coordinate 96,252,439 of NC_090751.1, read as the reverse complement.
AGAGAGAGAGAGAGAGAGAGAGATAGAGAGATAGAGAGAGATAGACATTCCGTATACTATTATTGTTGTGTGTGTGTGTGTGTGTTGTGAGCGAGAGAGAGAGAGAGAGAGAGAGAGAGAGAGAGAGAGAGAGAGAGAGAGAGAAAGAGAGATATGGACATTCTGTATACTATTATTGGAGAGAGAGAGAGAGAGAGAGAGAGAGAGAGAGAGAGAGAGAGAGACATTCCGTATACTATTATTGTTGAGAGAGAGAGAGAGAGAGAGAGAGAGAGAGAGAGAGAGAGAGAGAGAGAGAGAGATATGGACATTCTGTATACTATTATTGTTTGAGAGAGAGAGAGAGAGAGAGAGAGAGAGAGAGAGAGAGAGAGAGAGAGAGAGAGAGACATTCCGTATACTATTATTGTTGAGAGAGAGAGAGAGGAGAGATTGTTGAGAGAGAGAGAGAGAGAGAGAGAGAGAGAGATATGGACATTCTGTATACTATTATTGTTGAGAGAGAGAGAGAGAGAGAGAGAGAGAGAGACATTCCGTATACTATTATTGTTGAGAGAGAGAGAGAGAGAGAGAGAGAGAGAGAGAGAGAGAGATGGACATTCTGTATACTATTATTGTTGAGAGAGAGAGAGAGAGAGAGGAGAGAGAGAGATGGACTTTCCGTATATATACTATTATTGTTGTGACAGAGAGAGAGAGAGAGAGAGAGAGAGAGATATGGACATTCTGTATACTATTATTGTTGAGAGAGAGAGAGAGAGAGAGAGAGAGAGAGAGAGATATGGACATTCTGTATACTATTATTGTTGAGAGAGAGAGAGAGAGAGAGAGAGAGAGAGATATGGACATTCTGTATACTATTATTGTTGAGAGAGAGAGAGAGAGAGAGAGAGAGAGAGATGGACATCCTGTATACTATTATTGTTGAGAGAGAGAGAGAGAGAGAGAGAGAGAGAGAGAGAGCTAGCCTATGGCAAAAAGTCCGACCTACATTCCAGCAAGTGATATCTTATTCACATATAATCATAATTATCCATAAATATATATACATATATACAGACACCTGTACGCATATACATACAAATACACATACACTGCAGATATACAAGTAAATAAATACAATACACATAAAATAATGTACATATGGATATAACCTACACATACATTCACAAATCTCATACACATGTATACTTATACATATACACAAATGTATCATACAAGATATATTAATTGATTCCACATGCATACTGACATTTTTACGTGCAGACACATCCACTCTGATAAGAGTTATCTACATTCTATTTGAATAAACCTATTTCTTACAATGGAGTGTTCTTCACAGTAAAGTTAAAGACACTTCTGAAAAATATCAAATGAGAAATTTATTAAATTGATCTTGAATATCTGAAATAAAACAAAAAGTATCTTTAAAAAATAATCATAAGCAATTAACTATATTTTCAAGATAGATAGATAAATATATATATATATATATATATATATATATACACTGTAGTTTTCAACTATTTATCTATCTATCTATATACCAAGGCACTTCCCCCAATTTTGGGGGGTAGCCGACACCAACAATGAAACAAAACAAAAAGGGGACCTCTACTCTCTATGTTCCTTCAGCCTAATCAGGGACCCAACCGAGTTCAGCTGGTACTGCTAGGGTGCCACAGCCCAACCTCCCACATTTCCACCACAGATGAAGCTTCATAATGCTGACTCCCCTACTGCTGCTACCTCCGCGGTCATCTAAGGCCCCGGAGGAAGCAGCAGGGCCTACTGGAACTGTGTCACAATCGCTCGCCATTCATTCCTATTTCTAGCACGCTCTCTTGCCTCTCTCACATCTATCCTCCTATCACCCAGAGCTTTCTTCACACCATCCATCCACCCAAACCTTGGCCTTCCTCTTGTACTTCTCCCATCAACTCTTGCATTCATCACCTTCTATAGCAGACAACCATTTTCCATTCTCTCAACATGGCCAAACCACCTCAACACATTCATATCCACTCTAGCCGCTAACTCATTTCTTACACCCGTTCTCTCCCTCACCACTTCGTTCCTAACCCTATCTACTCGAGATACACCAGCCATACTCCTCAGACACTTCATCTCAAACACATTCAATTTCTGTCTCTCCATCACTTTCATTCCCCACGACTCCGATCCATACATCACAGTTGGTACAATCACTTTCTCATACAGAACTCTCTTTACATTCATGCCCAACCCTCTATTTTTTACTACTCCCTTAACTGCCCCCAACACTTTGCAACCTTCATTCACTCTCTGACGTACATCTGCTTCCACTCCACCATTTGCTGCAACAATAGACCCCAAGTACTTAAACTGATCCACCTCCTCAAGTAACTCTCCATTCAACATGACATTCAACCTTGCACCACCTTCCCTTCTCGTACATCTCATAACCTTACTCTTACCCACATTAACTCTCAACTTCCTTCTCTCACACACCCTTCCAAATTCTGTCACTAGTCGGTCAAGCTTCTCTTCTGTGTCTGCTACCAGTACAGTATCATCCGCAAACAACAACTGATTTACCTCCCATTCATGGTCATTCTCGCCTACCAGTTTTAATCCTCGTCCAAGCACTCGAGCATTCACCTCTCTCACCACTCCATCAACATACAAGTTAAACAACCACGGCGACATCACACATCCCTGTCTCAGCCCCACTCTCACCGGAAACCATTTATAGATAGATAAAAAAAAGTTTTTCATCGTCATTTTCCACGATATGTCTAGTCATTACTATTATCATTTTTATTTATTATTACTAGTCAAGCTACAACCCTTGTTGGAAAAGCAATATGCTATAAGACCAAAAGGCTTCAACAGGGAAAAATAGCCCAGTGAGGACAGGAAATAAGGAAATAAATAAACGATGAGAACAAATTAACAAATTATTCTAAAAAGTAGCATCAAAACAGATATATCATATAGACACTATAAAATACTTATGTCAGCTTCAACACGGAAAAATAGCACAGTGAGGAAAGGAAATAAGGAAATAAACGAAGAGAAAAAATTAACAATAAATTATTCTAAAAAAGTAACATCAAATCAGATATGTCATATATACACTATAAAAAGACTTATGTCAGTCTGATCAACATAAAAGCATTTTCTGCAAGTTTGAAGGTTTTTCGGTATCAACAAATACATTAATTATTTGTGATCGATAAATGACGGGGCGAGTATAGCAGGGATTATAGAACTGATTTATTTGTCAACAAATATTCGCTCTGTGATGTTATAATTGCTTTGTATGCTAATTGAAGGATCATTTATGTAGTAAATAAATAGACTGTGTTTTATGATATTTGCAGTTTCTATTATATTGGAAATTTCCTATATGATCTTTCGTGTATTCAAGCGATTCTTTTACTGCAATCGAGTTATGATTTCAAGATATATACATACAGCATACTTTACATATATTTGCTATTAGAGAGAGAGAGAGAGAGAGAGAGAGAGAGAGAGAGAGATTGGATTCAGTTTAAGTGTAGTCAAATAATGTCTTTTATTCATGTAATTAAAATTGAGATTTAGTGAAATATACGTAGCCTTCTGTGATGAAAGAGAGAGAGAGAGAGAGAGAGAGAGAGAGAGAGAGAGAGAGAGAGAGAGATTGGATTCAGTTTAAGTGTAGTCAAATAATGTCTTTTAATCATGTAATTAAAATTGAGATTTAGTGAAATATACATAGCCTTCTGTGATGAAAGAGAGAGAGAGAGAGAGAGAGAGAGAGAGAGAGAGAGAGAGAGAGAGAGAGATTGGATTCAGTTTAAGTGTAGTCAAATAATGTCTATCTTATTCATGTAATTAAAATTGAGATTTAGTGAAATATACATAGCCTTTTGTGATGAGAGAGAGAGAGAGAGAGAGAGAGAGAGAGAGAGATTGGATTCAGTTTAAGTGTAGTCAAATAATGTCTATTTTATTCATGTAATTAAAATTGAGATTTAGTGAAATATACATAGCCTTCTCTGATGAAAGAGAGAGAGAGAGAGAGAGAGAGAGAGAGAGAGAGAGATTGGATTCAGTTTAAGTGTATTCAAATAATATCTATTTTATTCATGTAATTACAATTGAGATTGTGAAATATACATAGCATTCTGTGATAAGAGAGAGAGAGAGAGAGAGAGAGAGAGAGAGAGAGAGACTATGCTTTTAAATCTGTAGTATTATAGATTTTTTAAAATATTAGTAAAATGATAATTCTCGTGCAATCTTCATTGGCTGTAAGAGAGAGAGAGAGAGAGAGAGGAGAGAGAGAGAGAGAGAGAGAGAGAAATATTTCACAAATAAGAAACCCCTGACAAAGATGAATCTAAATCGCTTCACAACTAAAATTTTAAGACATAAAAAGGGATTATCTGTAGGAACTTATTTCTATTATTAATTATTTCTTGCAAAATTTAACAACGTTGTTTTCCTTTGTATTCCATCGGTCCACTTAAAGAGGAAAATGCTGATTATGTGTACCAGAGATTGTGAGACTCCACTGAGCATAGGCAACCTTCAACCATCCATGAAAGGCCATTTAGAATGTGCAGTCAGCCAAGTGTAGATGTTTGCAATGCAACCTTTGAGAACACACGCTCCTTTGAAAATATGCCCGGTATAACACAGGTTCCTGAGAGAGAGAGAGAGAGAGAGAGAGAGAGAGAGAGAGAGAGAAGCTTCACACATTAATAATTACTGTCAGCTCCATAACTGACTTCCGACGGTTCCATCTTGCGATTCTTTTTCTCGTTTACATAATTGCTACGACTGCCATCTAGTGGGGGTAAATATAACTAATCATGGCCATGGTTTTGTAGTCCTTGCCTGCATCAGACTTTCCCAGCACGAGAGTGAATTAGCTGTTACTCTGATTGAATGTAGTTTTGTATATATTTTCAGTCGCGTTTCCTTTTAACAGAACATACAAGCTAAACATAGAATAAAACAAAACTAGTACGTTACATAAAGGGACAATTCAAATATAGAATCAAAGACAGTACTACAGGTGTACACATCGCTAGTAAGACCCCTTCTAGAATACGGAGTCTAATTCTGGGCTCCAAGTTTTCAGAAGGATATAGATAGACTGGAATTGGTACAATCAATGGTCACCAAACTAGTTCCAACATTAAGACAATTTGGATATAGATGGAGGATGGAACGTTTGAACTTAAAATACGAACTCGACGACTAAAGGAACAGTTAATTGAGGCATCTCAAAGTTGTTCAAAGA
>NC_090751.1:96214574-96246661 GCF_036898095.1 Palaemon carinicauda | reverse complement strand
GGAGTATTTTACTTGTTTCCTTTCTTTACACAAACTCTTTTTAAAGTCTCGTCCGCTAACAAATTAATTCAGACTCTATTATCTCGTCCTTTCCATGCAAGAAAATAGGAGAGAGAGAGAGAGAGAGAGAGAGAGGAGAGAGAGAGAGAGAGAAGTTTTACAAGAATTACAAAGTAGTTTGGATGTCTCAAAGAAAATTAGTCCATCCGCGGAGACTTCATTTGCTCTTGGGTAGAGCGATTTGGTTTGAACGTTTAAAGGGTTTTTATGATCTTGTCTAACTTTATTCTCGAACTCTTTTGTCGTGTTACTGTTTACTACATCCGCTGGAAGTCTGTTCCATGTATTTGCTATTTTGTATGTAAAGAAGTTACCACATTGAGTGGTGTTATACCTTTTCAATTCCATTTGTATACATTACTGTGCTAAGCGTTAGTATATTGCTGTAATCTACATTTGTCATTCCTTTGAACAACTTTGAATGCCTCTATTAACTGTCCCCCTAGTCGTCGAGTTTGTAGATCAAATAAGTTCAAACGTTCCATCCTCCGTCTATATCCAAATTGTCTTAGTGTTGGAACTAGATTGGTGACCATTGATTGTACCAATTCCAGTCTATCTATATCCTTCTGAATACTTGAGTCCAGAATTGGACTCGCGTATTTTATATGGGGTCTTACTAGTGATGTGTACAGCTGTAGTACAGTGTCTGATTCTGTATTTGAATTCTCTTTATATAACCTATTAGCTGTTGTGCTTTCTTTTCAGCTTGTATGCTCTGGTGAACTTCAAATCCTTGCTGATAATAATACCGAGATATTCTTCCAGGTCCACTCTGTCTATTTCATTACCCAACTGTGAGTAATCTATATGTGGGTTACTATAACCTATGTGCAAGACTTTACATTTCCTACAGATGAAAGGCATTTGCCATTTTCTGGACATTCTCCTAACCTGACAGAGAGAGAGAGAGAGAGAGAGAGAGAGAGAGAGAGAGAGAGAGGAGAGAGATTCTTTTGATAATCCTTTAGATAATTTCACCTAGGTAGGACGATGACTCCCTCGCTCTTCTGATAGTACAAGGTTTATTTATAAAGGATCCACAGCCACCCAAGTTTGTCTCTCTCTCTCTCTCTCTCTCTCTCTCTCTCTCTCTGGCTGCGACCTGACTATCCACTAGGTACTCACTTTGCCTCCTACAGAATTTCTATGAACAAGTCGATCTCCCCTTGTTCGCTACTCAAGTAATTCTTTTAATTTGAAAAATAATGTATCAGGAATAAGTAAAGTATGTTTACGATCGGTTATTATTTATTCAAAGATAACATTTATTATTCATTAGATAACACTACAAGAAGAAACATTAAAAACAGTAGATTTAAGACCGTATCACTATTAACCTTCGTTTATCTTGGATATTTGTATTAGTTTTAAATCCACTACAAATATAAGGTTTAACATAAATCTTCAACAACCTGACAGATTTAAAAGTTAACTAGACGAAAAAATATATATAAACAAAACTGTATTCATTCATAGTAACAGCTAATTCTCTTTATGCTAGAAAGTCTGATGCAGCCAAGGACTACAAACCATGGCCATGATTAGTTATCTTTACTCCCAATAGATGGCAGCCGTAGCAATTATGTAAACGAACAAAGAGTCGCAAGATGGAACCGTCGGAAGTCAGTCATGGAGATGACAGTAATTATTAATGTGTGAAATTTCTCTCTCTCTCTCTCTCTCTCTCTCTCTCTCTCTCTCTCAGGAACCTGCGTTATACCGGGCATATTTCAAAGGAGCGTGTTCTCTCGAAGGTTGCACTGCAAACATCTACACTTGGCTGACGGCACATTCTAAATGGCCTTTCATGGATGGTTGAAGATTGCCTATGCTCAGCTGAGTCTCACAATCTCTGGTACACATAATCATCCTTTTCCTCTGTAAGTGGACCGATGGAATACACAGGAAAACAAGGTTATTAAATTACTCAAGAAATAACTAATAAAAAAATAAGCTCTTACTGATAATCCTTTTTTATGTCTTGAAATTTTAGTTGTGAAGCGATGAAGATTCATCTTTGTCAAGGGTTTCTTATTTGTGAAATCTCTCTCTCTCTCTCTCTCTCTCTCTCTCTCTCTCTCTTTTACAGCCAAGGAAGATTGCACGAGAATTATCATTTAACTAATATTTAAAAATCTATAATACTACAGATTTAAAAGCATCGTCTCTCTCTCTCTCTCTCTCTCTCTCTCTCTCTCTCTCTCTCATCACAGAAGGCCATGTATATTTCACTAAATCTCAATTTTAATTACATGAATAAAATAAATATTATTTGACTACACTTAACTGAATCCAATCTCTCTCTCTCTCTCTCTCTCTCTCTCTCTCTCTCTCTCTCTCATCACAGAAAGGCCATTTATATTTCACTAAATCTCAATTTTAATTACGTGAATAAAATAGACATTATTTGACTACACTTAAACGAATCCAATCTCTCTCTCTCTCTCTCTCTCTCTCTCTCTCTCTCTCTCTCTCTCTCTCTCAATATATGTAAAGTATGTTGTATGTATGTATTTTAAACTATAACAGATTGCACTAAAAGAATCCCTGGAATACACGAAAGATCATATAAAAGAATTTCAATATAAAAACTGCTATTATCATAAAACACAGTCTATTTCTTTACTACGTAAATAATCCTTCAATCAGCATATTAAGCAATTATAACATCACAGAGCGTATATTTGTTAACAAATAAATCAGTTCTATAATCTCTGCTTTATACGCCCGGTCATTTATCGATCACAAATAATTAATGTATTGTTGATACAGAAAAAACATTCAAACTTGCAGCAAATGTTTTTATGTTGATCAGGCTGACATAAGTCTTTTTATAGTGTATATATGATATATCTGTTTTGATGTTGTTACTTTTTAGAATAATTTATCTATTTTTCTCATTGTTTATTTACTTCCTATTTCCTTTCCTCGCTGGGCTATTTTTCCCTGTTGAAGCTGACATAGGTATTTTATAGTGTATATATGATATATCTGATTTGATGATGTTACTTTTTTTAGAATAATTTGTTAATTTTTTCTCATCGTTTATTTCCTTATTTCCTGTCCTCACTGGGCTATTTTTCCCTGTTGAAGCCTTTGGGCTTGAAGCATCTTGCTTTTCAACAAGGGTTGTAGCTTGACTAGTAATAATAATAAAGATAATAATAGTAATGAATAAACATATCGTGGAAAATGTCGAGGAAAAACTCGGTTTTTTTGTATCTATAAATAGTTGTTTAGGATGACTGCCTTGAATGTATAGTTAATTGCTTATGATTTTTTTTAAGGTACTTTTATTTTATTAGAGATATTCAAGATCAATTTAATACATTTCTCATTTGATATTTTTCAGAAGTCTTCTTAACTTTACTGTAAAGAAAACTCCATTGTAAGAAATAGGTTTATTCGAATAGAATATGGAGAACTATTATCAGAGTGCATGTGTCTGTACGTGAAAATGTCAGCATGCATGTGTATGAGATTCGTGTAAGTGTAGGCTATATCCATATATGCATTATTTTGTGTTGTATTTTACTTATATATATTCAGTGTATGTATATTTGTATGTATGTGTACAGGTATCTGCATATATATATATATATATATATATATATACATATATATATATTTGTGGATGATTATGATATGTGAATAAGATATCACTTGCTGGAATGTAGGTCGGACTTTTTGCCATAGGCTCTCTCTCTCTCTCTCTCTCTCTCTCTCTCTCTCTCCACCACAGGCATCTCAAATCTCTCTCTCTCTCTCTCTCTCCACCACAGGCATCTCAAATCTCTCTCTCTCTCTCTCCACCACAGGCATCTCAAATCTCTCTCTCTCTCTCTCTCTCTCTCTCTCCGCCACAGGCATCTCAAATCTCTCTCTCTCTCTCTATCCACCACAGGCATCTCAAATCTCTCTCTCTCTCTCTATCCACCACAGGCATCTCAAATCTCTCTCTCTCTCTCCACCACAGGCATCTCAAATCTCTCTCTCTCTCCACCACAGGCATCTCAAATCTCTCTCTCTCTCTCTCTCTCTCTCTCTCTCTCTCCACCACAGGCATCTCAAATCTCTCTCTCTCTCTCTCTCTCTCTCTCTCCACCACAGGCATCTCAAATCTCTCTCTCTCTCTCTCTCTCTCTCTCTCTCCACCACAGGCATCTTAAATCTCTCTCTCTCTCTCTCTCTCTCTCTCTCTCTCTCCACCACAGGCATCTCAAATCTCTCTCGTTGGCTCCGAGCTCCCCAAACTGACCCATAATCTCGACAGATGGGGTAAACCGAGCGAGTAGTCCAACTTGCATACTGGGGTGTACAAAACAATTAACAAACGTAGTTATAAAAAGGCATGTTAGATACGTAAAAGGGTATATTAGATGCGTAAAATGGCCTATTATATACGTTAATGTATAGTATTACAATTTATTAATTCTTTTAATGTCAGTGGCCTAGTGGTAACGTCTCTGTCTGGTGATCACCAGACTTGGGTTCGAAATCGGCTAAAACTCGTTAGTTTCTTCCGTCGATGCAACTTCGCCATCCTAGTGAGCTCAGGATAGGGGGAGGGGGGGGGGTTCAGGGAAGCCTGTAGGTCTATCTGCTGAGTCATCAGTAGCCATTGCCTGGCCCTCCCTGATTCTACCTTGGGAGGAAAGGTGGCTTGGTCGCTGATCTTATTGATAATATGGCCAGTCTCTAAGGCATTGTTCTACTTACTAGGGCAATGTCTCTGTCCCTTGCCTCTGCCATTCATGAGTGGCCTTTTAAACCTTTAGAACTCTTAACTGTACATTATAGAAATATCCTTTTCCACTGCTGAGTCTTCAGCAGCCATTGCCTGGCCCTCCCTGGTTCTAGTTGGGCTTAGTTGCTGATCTCATTAATAATATGGTCAGTCTTTACGACCTTGTTCTATTTATCGGGGCAATGTCACTGTCCCTTGCCTATGACATTCATGAGCGGCCTTTAAAACTTTAATTCTAATTTTTCATTGAATATTAATGGGAAAATGTTAAGAAATTTTGGCTTGTGCGCTGATCTTAAGGATAATAGGGTAAGTGTCTAGGGCATTGTCCTTCTTGCTAGGGCAATGTCACTGTCCCTTGCTAATGGCATTCCTGAGTGGCCTTTAAACCTTTAAAACTTTTAACAGTACTTTATAGAAAACTTATTTTACGTTGAATACTATTGGAAAAAAAAATTAAGGAATTTGGGCTTATGCGCTAATTTTAACGATATGATCAGTCTCTCGGACTTTGTCCTGCTTGCTAGGGCAATGTCACTGTCCCTTGCCACTGCCATTCCTGAGTTGCCTTTCAACCTTTTAACCGTACATTATAGAAATATAATCTTACATTGAATATTAATGGAGAAAGGTTTTTAGAAATCCTTAAATAAATTTGAAATGAAAATCTTCAAAATCTCAGCTTCGTGTCACCATGAGACCAGACTCAATAAATCACGAGGGCAAAAGCTGAATCGAAAACCTCTTATCCAGAGGAGAGCGAAATGGAAATTCCCTCCACAGATTCAAACTGTATGACACTTTTGAAGGGATTATCGTCAATAGATTCTTTTTCAGTTTTCATGACAGTCTCTTTTGGTTTGATTAGGTTTTTTAATTCGTTTTCATGACAGTCTCCTTATAATTAATTAGTTTTTGTAATATGATTCTTTTTTTTTTATAAAATGGTCCTTTGATTTAGATAATTAGATTTTTTAATTCCTTTTCATGAGTCTCCTTACAATTAATTAGATTTTGTAATATAATTGTTTATTAATATTGTTCTATAATTTAATTAAATTTTGTAATATATATTTTTTCTAAATGTTAACTTACTAATTATATCACTTTATAATAACTACGTTTGCAGGAATCTGGGAAACTAGAAGGAAACCGGTGTCTTTAATGAATAAAATAAAGAAAAAAGTTGATAGGTTTGCTGAAGGTAATCATCTGTTCCCTAGTTAGAAATTTGGATTTCATAAAGGCCTTGGAACATGTGATGCCCATCTTACAATCTCCAATGCTGTACAGAAATCCCTTGATTGTGGTCAGGAAGTTCGTATGATTGGCCTTGATTTTGGGGCTGCCTTTGACCGTGTTAATTACGAGGCCCTTGTTTTCAAACTCAAACAGTTGGGAGTGGGTGGGTCGTTTCTTAGCATCATTATTGAATTTTTAAGTAATAGATTGCAAAGAGTTGTTGTTAATGTATACCATAGTGAGTATAGGAATGTGATATCTGGTGTTCCTCAGGTAGTTTCTTGGCCCATTACTTTTCATACTATATACACATGACATGTGGTTTGGTCTAGAAAACAATCGTGTTGCATATGCAGATGATACTACTCTCTTTGCATCAACTCCATCTTCTGAATGTAGATCTGGGGTTGCTGAATCGCTTAATAGAGATCTAGCTCACATGGTGCAAATTATTGGGTATGAAGTTGAATCCTAACAGAACTCAAAATATGATTGCAAGGTCAAGGACCGTGGCTCCTCAACATCCGGATCTCAGCATTGATAATGTTTCTTTAACTTTGTATGACTCGTTTAAAATTTTAGGTGTGATTCTTGACAAAAAAAAACTTATTTTTGAGAAACAAATTAGGTTTGTGTCTTCAATTACACAAAAAAATGGCTTATTGGGAAAGTCTTACAAGATTTTTGGTGATCAGTCTATTCTGAAGAAGAGTTTTAATTCATTCATTTTACCTTGTTTGGAGTGTTGTTCTCCTGTCTGGTCTTCAGCTGCTTATTCTCATCTTAATTATGTACAGGAACTTACGGTCTTATTAATTTTCTTATTCCTGATTTAGATTTAACCTTTGGCACCGTCGTTCAATTAGTTCATTATGCATGATGCATAAGATTTTTTACAATTCTGACCATCCTTTACAATCAGATCTTCCCGGACAGAGCCATCCTATTCGTAATACTAGGTATAAAGTTAATTCTAATAGTCAGGCCTTCTCCGTCATGAGGCTCAACAATACGCAGTACTCTAAAGTTTTATTTCAGCTGTGACCAAGTTGTGGAATGATCTTCCTAATCGGGTAGTTGAATCAGTAAAATTTCAAAGTTCAAAATCGCAGCAAATGATTTTTTTATGTTGAACAGGCTTGTATAAGTCCTTTTATAGTTTATAAATTAAATATGTTTTAATGTTGTTAATGATTTTAAAGTATTTTATTTTAATTTTCATGAATATCGTTTATTTATTTCCTTTCCTTACTGGGCTATTTTTCCCTGTTTGAGCCCTTGGGCTTATAGCATCTTGCTTTTCCAACTAGGGTTGTAACTTAACTAATAATAATAATAATAAAAATAATAATAATAATAATAATAATAATAATAATAATGATAATAATAATAATAATAATAATAATAATAATAATAATAACCTTATATTGTCGTAATAAGTTCTTTTTCAGTTTTCATAGTAGCGTCCTTATGACTTAATTCATAAAATTTTGTAATCCAATTTTTCTATGTATCAAATTATTAATTAAATCACTTATAACCCTACGTTTACAGGAATCTGGGAGAATAGAAGGAAACTGATGACTAGAATAAAATGAAGAAAGAAGTAAATAACCAGACCTAAAAGGAGTGACAATTACAACAGAAGAAAAGCAGGAAGGTAACTATGATTTGCTTTAAAGCACCTGAAAATTTGAACGATGATAGATAAATGGCTATTTGTACAGTCTTTCGACCATTGTTCTCGATACTAGGTGCCTTAAAGCACTAAGTAGTAAGTCTTAACCCAAATTTATTCAATCAGAATAGTCACTTCTATTCCTGTTTAAAGGTCACTCATGAACGGCAGAATCAAGAAACGGTGAAAATGGGCTACCAGTTCAATGCCCTAGAGACTGGCATTATACACACGTATTCAACTCCCAAGCCCCCTCTCCACTTATGCTATGACCAGGGAGGGGCAGGCATTCAGGCAATGGCTGCTAATGACTCGGCAGTAGACCTATAGGCTAATTATGTGGTATGAAGTTTAACCCTAATTAAACTCTAAGGTCTGATTGCAAGTAGGTTGAGGACAGTAGTACGTCAACATCCATAGTTTTACGTCGACATTTTTTTTTTTTCTTTTTTTTTTTAACAATTCTATCAGAATTCTAGTTATGGTTCTTGATTGTAAATTTAATTTTGGAAAACCACATTCGGTTTTCCTACTTCAATTGCACTAGAAAAAATGTGTATTGAAGAAGTCTTTCAATTTCTTAGGTGATCAGGGTATTCTTGGAAAATGTCCTAGCAATTTCTTTTTACCTTGTCTCTTGTGTTGTTCTCCTACCTGGTCTTCAATAGCTAACTCTCATCTCTAAATTATTAGAGAGGATCTTGGGATTTATTCCATATTCCTAAGCTTAGATATTAATATGAGGCACCGTCGTTCAGTTTGTTCTGTGCAAGTTGCATAGCATCTTGGGATTCAAATCATCCATTACATTCAGATCTTCCAGGAATCTACCGTCCTGTATACAGTTCATTCCAAACCATGCCGTCTCCATCATAAGGCACAACTCTATACAGTATTTTAAGAGGTTTTATTCCAGCTGTGACCAGATTGTGCAATGGTATTCACAATCCGAATGTGGAACTTCAGAAGTTAAGACTTTTCGTAAAATCTTCAACTCTGAACAAGTTAAAATATCTCTTTTGATAGATTATATAATCCAGATCCATTTTAATGATGTTACTGATCTTAAAATATCTTTATTGCTTATTCATACTTATAGTTTATTTGCTATTCACTTAGTTCCTTTCTTCATTTGGCTGCTAATCCTGTTGGAGCCCTTGGACTTATATCATTCTGGTTTTCCAACCAGGGTTGTAGCTTTGCTAGTGCTGACAATCATTTCTTCATTGGGCTGCTAACCCTGTTGGAGCCCTTGGTCCTGTATTATTTTGGTTTTCCATCCAGGGTTATAGCTTGGCTAGTGCTGACAATCCTTTCTTCATTGGGCTGCTAACCCTGTTGGAGCCATTGGACTTGTATCATTCTGGTTTTCCATCCAGGGTTGTAGCTTGGCTAGTGCTGACAATCCTTTCTTCATTGGGCTGCTAACCCTGTTGGAGCCCTTGGACTTGTATAACTCTGGTTTTCCATCCAGGATTGTAGCTGGGCTAGTGCTGACAATCATTTCCTCATTGGGCTGCTAACCCTGATGGAGCCATTGGACTTGTATCATTCTGGTTTTCCAACCAGGGTTGTAGCTTTGCTAGTGCTGACAATCCTTTCTTCATTGGGCTGCTAACCCTGTTGGAGCCCTTGGACTTGTATCATTCTGGTTTTCCATCCAGGGTTGTAGCTTGGCTAGTGCTGACAATCCTTTCTTCATTGGGCTGCTAACCCTGTTGGAGCCCTTGGACTTGTATCACTCTGGTTTTCCATCCAGGCTTGTAGCTTGGCTAGTGCTGATAATAATGATAATGTCTGCATAAGTTAAAAGCTAACTCCCAAGTAGAACAGCATATCAACAGTACTTTCATCGACTCTGATGTGGATTTTAATTAAAATATGTATACTGTGGTGTTCAGTAAGTATTTATAAAGTATCTTCAAAAGTTAGGATTTTGGTCATAAGTTGCTTTGGAATTCTACTTTTCATCCTAGAAAAATTTCCAACCTTTCCATCATTGCTTAAATTTTCACTCAAGGCCGGTATGAAGCAAGTACGTTTATCTAATTATTCAATCCAAGGTTTATTGGTTCACCAGCAGACATTGTATTGTTGGTGTTTGATTATTCCTAGACTTGCCCTGTTTAACTGATGAAGTAACTGTAGACCAAACGGAAGCTCCACTTAATTTAATAGACCTTGACATTTCAAAATTAGAACAAGGATATATTCTTAAAATGTATTCCAAGAGAGCCCCTTGACTGACTTCAAACATTTAGTTGTGTAAATTTTATGGTAGTATTGTTCTTTAGGGTATTAAATTTCTTAAATTCTTCTCCCCCACCATTATCCTTACATTAAGGAGTCGGTTGCCTGATGCATCCTCTTCCGCCATACTACTACTTTTCCATATCATCCTTTAGCTTATCTCTTATCTTTTTTTACATTCATATGATATAAACGTTCTAATTAGTTTCTAGCATTGGTTGCCATTTCCTATATAGAATTTCTGATGTACAATGATACATATGCTACCGTAATAATATCGATAGAACATCCAGTTATGAATAAGTATTCTTGGAAACATTATAATCGGGTAAGGGATTAGACTTTTAAGTCGGTTAAAGTATTCTTCTCTACATGTAATCGCCATATTTTGCAAGCTTTTAATATAGATACTAAAGAAGGAATTAGATGGATAAGTACTGTATATTTTATAATGAGATCCATTGGTATTGTATGTTTTCAATGGAAGGTCACAGGATTACTTTCAAATCTTCCCGATTCATAATTAAGCGTGATGTATACTATTTAGATTTTACTTTAAAATTCATTCTATAGCATCTATGATTTTACAGTTCCCTTTACTGTAGTATGGGTATATATAGTAATAGTAAATTGAAATAACTTGCTTTGTAAAATAGCCTCTGCCTTTATTACTAGTAATGCCATTATAATTATGACCATATACATTTTTTGAGTTGTGAATGTAAATTTTTCTTGGGAAATCTACCTTCTTAAAGACTGCCTTAACGCCATACATAGATTCCAATATTGTGAAAGAACACACATAGTGCCAGAAGAGATAACCTCTTATGTACAGTACATTACAAATGCCTCGTGCTGCTTATCATATTTATTAGGTTGAAAGTTTCCATTTTGGTGTACTTTTAGAATATGTTATTGGTGTTAAATACGGTATATTGTTTTTTAATATATTTCAGGTGTCTTGTATTACTTTTCTTTCTATATCGCACTGTAATTTTTAAGAAGTGCGTTTATGATTCATAAGACGACTTAGTAAGCAACTTAAAGGAAAAAGATTTATGAGTTTACTTCACTTATTATGGGGGCTAATTTTGAAATCCAAGAATACGATGTTTTTGCTCTTAGTTAATGAGTTTGAGGAGGTTTTGATATTTTTATTCATTAATTCTCATATTTTATTACCGCCTTTACTTTTCTCACTGAGCTATTTTCCCTGTTGGAGCCCTTGGGCTTGTAGCATCCTTCTTGTTCAACTAGGAGTTTAGCTTTTATAATAATAATAATAATAATAATAATAATAATAATAATAATAATAATGATAATAATAATAATAATAATAATAATAATAATGATAATAATAATAATAATAATAATAATAATAATGATGATAAACAATTAAGATAATAAGGATAATGATGATGATAATAATTGTGGTAATCCTTATCATCATCATCATAATGATAATAATGAATTATGATGATAATAATGATTATGATGAAAATGATGATAATAATGATAATGATAATAATAATGATAATTGTTTGTGGGAAAATAAACAAATACTAATTTTCTCTTTATTACTATGTCTATAAACCTTCAATATACAATATTTTTACTTAACTCATATTAAAAAAAACAATTATATTCTTCAGATTTGAAATGGCCCGTAGAGATGATCTTTATCAAAAAGTGTGATCTGGGATACTATATACCATCAAATTAATCCTGTCGTCTGGAAGTTGATGTCCATCGCCTCCAGTAGTGATGTTTTAAACGAATTAAAGACATGGTAAGCTTTGCTGTTATTTTTTTGGTACAGTACTACTAAATCCCGTTAATTGATAAAATATTTTCCAAATAATAATCAGCTACATTTCTGAATTATGGTAACACTTTAGTTGATAATTTATGGAGTTTAAGATTTTCTTAATATTTTTACTTTTTTAGTATTGTCTTCTTTAGTTGATAATTTATGGAGTTTAAGATTTTCTTAATATTTTTACTTTTTTAGTATTGTCTTTTTTTACTCTTAACTTTTCTTACTATTTTTCAACAAGTTTTTTCTTTTAGCGGTTTTTTTTATTACTCGGGTTTTTTCTATTTCTTTTATTTGTACTCTACGGTCTTTAACTATTTTTACAATCAGTTTTTTTTTCTAGCTTTTCTTACTATTCTTGATAGTGAGTTTTTTTTTTAAGGTATTTTTACTCTTAGCTTTTCTTACCATTTTTTTTTACTCTTAGTATTTTTTACTTTTAGCATTTTTACTCTGCTTTAACGTTTACTCAGCTTTTTTGTTCTACTGTTGCTATAGAAGTAAAAAAAATGCTTTCACACATTTATTGATTATGGAAACTTATATTTTGTTCGTCATTTGTGGAGTTTAACTTAACCTAAACTGTTTATACTCCTTGTTTTTCTATTATTGGTATTCAATAGTCATAGGAATAAAAAATCTTTCTTATACATTTCTGAATTATAGAAACATTTTGTTAGTTATTTATAGATTGTTACTCTTGTTTCTTTTTACTTTTTTTCTCTCTAGTTTTATAACTCTTACTCTTAACTATTTTACTATTTCAAAAGTTCTCTTACTCTTGGCTATTTTACTATTTCAAAAGTTCTCTTACTCTTGGCTATTTTACTTTTTCAAAAGTTCTCTTACTCTTGGCTATTTTACTATTTCAAAAGTTCTCTTACTCTTGGCTATTTACTATTTCAATAGTTCTTCTCTCTTACTCTTAGCTATTTTACTATTTCAATAGTTCTTCTCTCTTACTCTTAGCTATTTTACTATTTCAAAAGTTCTCTTACTCCTGGCAATTTTACTATTTCAAAAGTTATCTTACTCGTATCTATTTTACTATTTCAAAAGTTCTCTTACTCTTAGATATTTTACTCTTTCAAAAGTTCTCTTACTCTTAGATATTTTACTATTTCAAAAGTTCTCTTTACTCTTAGCTATTTTAATATTTCAAAAGTTCTCTTTACTCTTAGCTATTTTACTATTTCAAAAGTTCTCTTTACTCTTAGCTATTTTACTATTTCAAAATTTCTCTTACTCTTAGCTATTTTACTATTTCAAATTTTCTCTTACTCTTGGCTATTTTACTTTAGCTATTTTACTATTTCAAAATTTCTCTTACTCTTGGCTATTTTACTATTTCAAAAGTTCTCTTAATCTTGGCTATTTTACTATTTCAAAAGTTCTCTAACCTTTGGCTATTTTACTATTTCAAAAGTCTCTTACTCTTGGCTAATTTACTATTTCAAAAGTTCTCTCACTCCTAGCTATATTACTATTTCAAAAGTTCTCTTACTCTAAGCTATTTTACTATTTCAAAAGTTCTCTTACTCTAAGCTATTTTACTATTTCAAAAGTTCTCTTACTCTTAGATATTTTACTATTTCAAAAGTTCTCTTACTCTTAGATATTTTACTATTTCAAAAGTTCTCTTACTCTTGGCTATTTTACTATTTCAAATGTTCTCTTACTCTTGGCTATTTTACTATTTCAAAAGTTCTCTTACTTTTGGCTATTTTACTATTTCAAAAGTTCTCTTACTCCTGGCTATTTTACTATTTCAAAAGTTCTCTTACTCTTGGCTATTTTACTATTTCAAAAATTCTCTTACTCTTGGCTATTTTACTATTTCAAAAATTCTCTTTACTCTTCAGCTATTTCACTATTTCAAAAGTTCTCTTTACTCTTCAGCTATTTTACTATTTCAAAAGTTCTCTTTACTCTTAGCTATTTTACTATTTCAAAATTTGTATAACTCTTAGCTATTTTACTATTTCAAAATTTCTCTTACTCTTAGCTATTTTACTATTTCAATATTTCTCTTACTCTTGGCTATTTTACTATTTCAAAAGTTCTCTCACTCTTGGCTATTTTACTATTTCAAAAGTTCTCTTATTGTTGGCTATTTTACTATTTCAAAATTTCTCTTACTCTTAGCTATTTCAATATTTCAAAAGTTAAGTCAACAATTTTGATACTCTCTGTTACAACCACAGAGGGAATGTCATAATTTCCGTAGCAGATTTTTAAAATTTATGTTGGAAACTTTTTAATATTAACTCTAACGTAAAGATATATTGGAAAATAGCATTTTAAACTTAGTGATATATATATATAGGTAGCAATCATTTGCTTATGTTCTAGAAAGCCTACGAATTATATTTCTTTCCTTCTGTAAAACCTATATATATAAAAGTTCTCATAATTCCGAATTTACTCTTGTAACATTTTACACTGAGCTTATCAGATAACCTTTAAAGCTCTTATTGGCAAAGGTTCTATCAAAGCTGGCTTTTAGAGGAATGGAGCTTTTCCATATTTTCTTGCAATTAAAGTAAAACAAAATTTTCATTTATTTCTATTTTATCTTCCCAGTAATTTTAAATTGCACGTGGGAGCACAAATACAATAAGTTTGAACAACTGGACTTTTATGAGGCAGAAGCTGCTAAACTAGACCACTACTACTTTTATCTACAACATCAACTAACGAGAACAACAAGCAACATCAGCATCAAGAAAAAGTAGCGGTTTCAAGTAGCAACAGGATAAAGTGCAATAATTGCATAAATATCAATTGCAATGCAATTGAGAGGAAACTTTTATTGCAAGACCATTGCAAAGCATGTTAAAAGATTGTAATGCATGCTGCAATGCATCATTATTGCAACTGCAATGCATGTTTCAATGCAATTTATTGCAATGCATGTTGCAATGTAATATTTATTGCAATGCATATTGCAATGTAATATTTATTGCAATGCATGTTGCAATGTAATATTTATTGTAATATTTATTGCAATGCATGTTACAATGTAATATTTATTGCAATGCATGTTGCAATGTAATATTTATTGCAATGCATAATAATGTTATATTCATTGCAATGCATGTTGCAATTAAATATTTATTGCAATACACGTTGCAATGCAATACTTATTGCAATGCAGGTTGCAATGCAATACTTATTGCAATGCATGTTGCAATTTAGTATTTATTGCAATGCATGTTCCAATGCACTATCATTGCAAGGCAGTTGCAAGCAAATATATATTTTCCATTGCAATAAATATTGCATTGCAGCACGCATTGCAATTAACATTGCATTGCAACACTCATTGCCACAAATATTGCATTGCAGCACGCATTGCAATAGATATTGCAGTGCAGCACGCATTGCAACAAATATTGCATTGCAGCATGCATTGCAACACGCATAGCAATAAATAATGCCTTGCAGCTCGCATTGCAATTGCAAAAAATATTGCATTGCAACATGTATTGCAATTGAACTAGATATTGCAATGTAAAAGCAATGCATATTACAATGCAATATTTATTGCAATTGCAATGCATATTGCAATGCATATTGCAATGCAATATTTATTACAATTGCAATGCATATTGCAATGCAATATTTATTACAATTGCAATGCATATTGCAATGCAATATTTATTACAATTGCAATGTATATTGCCATGCAACATTTATTACAATTGCAATGCACAGTGCAATTGCAATATTTTTTTGCAATTGCAATGCTCATTGCAATGCAATTTTTATTGCAATTGCAATGCAATATTTATTGCAATTGCAATGCAATATTTATTGCAATTGCAATGCAATATTTATTGCAATTGCAATGCAATATTTATTGCAATTGCAATGCAATATTTATTGCAATTGCAATGCAATATTTATTGCAATTGCAATGCAATATTTATTGCAATTGCAATGCAATATTTATTGCAATTGCAATGCAATATTTATTGCAATTGCAATGCACTATTTATTGCAATTGCAATGCACTATTTATTGCAAATGCAATGCACTATTTATTGCAAATGCAATGCACTATTTATTGCAAATGCAATGCACTATTTATTGCAAATGCAATGCACTGTTTATTGCAAATGCAATGCACTGTTTATTGCAAATGCAATGCACTGTTTATTGCAAATGCAATGCACTGTTTATTGCAAATGCAATGCACTGTTTATTGCAATTGCAATGCACTGTTTATTGCAATTGCAATGCACTGTTTATTGCAATTGCAATGCACTGTTTATTGCAATTGCAATGCAATTTTTATTGCAATTGCAATGCAGTGTTTATTGCAATTGCAATGCACTGTTTATTGCAATTGCAATGCACTGTTTATTTGTAGAAAAATATGTATTTTTCTTTTAATTTTACTAGATATTAAAGAAAAAATATACATTATCACTACGGCATCAGTATTAAAGTACTTTACCTCTGTAATTACTTAATTAGTCAATTCTAAAGTTAACGTAAATTTTATTAATAGCTTTTCTCGCCTAATCCTTTTAAATGGTTACTGCCGTAAACAAACCACCAATTTTAATGCGGAAAATGTTTTCTTGGTTTACTGAGTGACGGAGAACCGGATAGTACCTGTCAAGAAGAGGAGCTGTCAAGAACTTGAACAGCAGCAGTCTACAGGAGGAGTTCCAGTCATACTTACAGTGGATTAATCTTTGAAGTTATTTAGTGACCTATGGATCTTATCATTTGCATCACGATCATATGTCACACAAATATGGAATAATTCTTTTAAAATACCATGGGACCCGGACCTGCCAAAGGAGAACCCGCTTACCTATCTCCTAAATTACACTATAAACAAGGTAAGAGAAAAGCTATTTTTTCTTTGTTTTAAACTGTCCAGATCTTGATTTTTATTCCTTCTGCTTTAATCGATGCTTGTGTGATAAGTGTTATTACTTATATTTACCCAAATTATACGTACCTTACCTATACTTACATTACATACTTATTTATACTTATAGTTACTTTGTTTGTATTTCATTAATCAATTTACTATCTAAGTGTATTGAATTCTGATTGATCTTATTATTATTTTGACGGTTTGTTTACTGGGATAGAAATATACTTTACATTTTACTTGTTTATTTTTGGGCTGTTATTTCATTGGGGTAGTAGCGTCCGATTCTGTTCATACATGAAATCTGAAGATTTCCTCTTGTTCACTATTTCAGATGTGTATACTTTCGGATTCATTTCATTGGCCTCCGGATGATGCAGCCCAAGTACTCACTTTCTATCCTTATGGTTCACGTCAAGTGTTTGTCATTCAGAAGTTTATTTTGGTTCGAGTATATACATTACAATTAAATTCATTGTAACTTATACTTTATTATTTACTATACCCTATATTAACTTATAAATTTAATGAGTTACCTTATCATTAAATCTGTATAAAAACCTCATTTTTATACACGGCGACCGTGACAGGATCTGGAAGTTGAGTGGGTGGCTGTGTTTCCCGGAGGTAGGTTTAGGGTCCATGGTAATAATTTACATTATAATTACTTTAAGTTATTTTTTGTGATTACTGTTTATACACTTCTGCTTGTATTAGTACTGCCATTTATTGTTTTACTGTGGTCTGTTGTTATTGTTACTTATATATTAGTCAAGATGACTGAACTGAAGAGATTAATAACTTCTCGGAAGTTTGTAAGAAAGTCTGTTACGGAGTCTTTTAATCAACCTGATCAGTTCATCTTACTTGAAGCTTCAGATAAGCTAGCACTTGAGTCTAAGTTGACTGACAACATGGCACGTTTGAAGGATTTGGATCTTCAAATACAGGGTATTAAATGGAGTTCTGAAGAAAACGAAAGTGAACCAATGGAAGAATTGGAGGCCTGTGAAAATTATCAAGACAAACTACGTTCGTCTTTATTTAAGCTCCAATCGCCTGTACCGACTACACCATCACCCCCTACTCCAGCTCTTCCCCTTTTGAAGAGACCAACAGCTCCTTTACCTCGATACTCTGGTCAAGAGAACGAAGATCTAACCAAATTTCTATCTCAGTTTGAGGCAGTTATAAACAGGTATGAATACTCTGACTACGAAAAGCTTTTGCTCCTAAAGCAGCAGATAACTGGAAGAGCCTTGGTTTTGATAGATTCCTTGGAGTCTCATAACCAAGGATATAGTAATGCAAAGGAGCTCTTAGAAAAGGCACTTGCTTCTCCAGACGTTCAGAAATTCAGCACCATCAAGCAGCTATCTGAGCTAAACTTGGACCAATGTGATGACCCATTTGAATATGTATCCAAAGTTAAAGGTATAATAGAGAATGTCCGTAAGTTGAATGTTACCATTGATTATATTTTGCAATACTTTGTGTGGACAGGTCTGAATGAAAAGTTCAGGGATTTACTGATAAATATTACTAACTATACATGGCCTTCAATTGAAGAGATTAGTGATAATTTCTTCACTGCCTGCACAAGATACAGTCATCATAAGAAGAAAGTGAAAGTAACAGATCATTCTGTGGATATGGCAATAAATGTGAACTTCACACCAGAGGGAACTAGTGGAGCTACTGCAAAATGTTATCCATGCTCCTTCTGTAGCACAGTCCAAGAAAAGGCTAGCCATAACATCAGAGATTGTACGAACTTTATTTCTCCTGTTTCCAAAGTCGAGAAATTGAAGAGTATTGATGGATGTACTAGATGTGGCCTGGCATCACATTCTACTGAAAAGTGCAGATACAAATTTCGATATCGGTGTGCAAATTGCAAAGGTTTTCATTGGAATTACTTGTGCACTCATCCAGGGGAAAATCACTCCAATGACATGGGTAAAAAGAATCTGGACCTTAACAAGAAAAAGTTCCATGAAAAAAACAAGGACAAGAAAGAGACAAAGGCGAAAACTCCTGCGGAAAGATCCCAGAATAACATTACTACTATTACAGAGGCTTTGAATAACTCAAGTGAGGGAGATACGATTCTTCCAACCTTCACGTGTAACATAAGTGGATCCAATGTGCGTTGTATGAAAGACAGTGGATGTCAATCCAATTTTATATCTGAAGAGTTGGCCAGCAAATTGAATCTACCAGTCATACGAGAGAGTATTAAACTTACTGTGAATGGTATCAATGTCCCTAGAAGTTATGACACCAAAATTGTTGAGGTGGAAATGAAATTTGACAGGGATTTAAGAGTCATTTATGCATTGTGCCTTCCAAATATAAATATTACTTTGAATCTTCCCAAGTTGAACAGAGTTGTGAATGGATTTCTGTCAAAAGGATATAAATTGGCAGATACAAGACTTTTGGATGGTTCAGAAGATATTTCTGATATTCAGCTTATTTTGGGATCAAAATCCAGCTATTGCATACCTGAGACTGAAATTGTATTCGGAGAGAAATCTATATATTCAAGAACTCCTCATGGTGTAGTTTTAAAGGGAGCAACCGAGACTATTTTACATGTTCTGCCTTATTTACCATATGCCCCTGAAGTCTCGTCGTCTTCCTACATTTCGATAACTAATAGAACCCCAGGCTACCTGCCTTCAGAAGAAGCTAAGTTTTATCAAACCTCTAATATAGATTTTGGTAAAATCGAGATTAGAAATGAATCATTTGTTTTGGAAGGAGAGGATGATGAAGTCAGTGGGATGGTTGATATTGAAAAGGATGTACTTGATTCTGTTTGTGACGAAGCATTGGATAGAGAGACTTCAATATACTCTGAAACTGATGAAATCCATACCCAGTTGGTCAATTACGTTTTACAGAAAACTACAAGGAATAGTGAAGGGAGGCTGGTAATGCCATTACTCTGGAACCCTAGAGTTTCTCACCTTTTGGGACATAACTTCAATATATCAGAGAAAATACTGTCAGGCTTGCAAAGAAAATTTCAAGGAAATTTAGATGATAAACTGAAGCAAATAGATATGGTATTTAAAGAACAAGCAGATGCTGGTATAATTGAGAGAATTGAAAATCTTGATAAATTCAAGAAGGAGCATCCAGAGTCCAGTTTCATGCCTTTTATGGGCATTTTTAAGCCTGATCGTGAGACCACAAAATGTAGGGTTGTGTTCCTGTCCAATTTGAGTGACAAAGGAAACATGAATCACAATCAAACTATGCATGCAGGTCCCACATTAAATCAGAAACTCTCCACTTCCATTATTAATTTGAGGTTCGGAAGCAAATTATGTTGCTTTGATATAAAGAAGGCATTCAACAATATAGGTCTTGAGGAAGTCGACCAAAATCGCCTTTGTTTTTTATGGTTTAGAAATCTTGAAGATGGAGATTTTTCAATTATTGGCTATAAGAATAGTAGACTTCCTTTTGGACTTAGATGTTCACCTGCATTATTAATGCTTGGGTTATACAAAATATTGATACTGGATTCTACCAATGATTCTTTTCCATTGATGAAACTCAAGAGAACCATTTATCAGTTGTCTTATATGGACAACTGTGCATTTACGGCAGAAACGTCTGAGTGTTTGTTGTGGATGTATACCATGTTGGAGGATATTTTCAGTCCATATAAGTTTTCACTTCAGCAGTTTTTGTCAAATGACATATCATTACAGAAAGAAATTGACAAAATTCAGGAAACAGAGACTCCGACAAAAAGTAAACTGCTGGGACTTGAGTGGGATCGAATGAGTGATACATTGTCTACAAAACTCATACAACTGGATGTAAATTCATCAACAAAAAGACAAGTTTTATCTACTATAGCTTCACAGTTCGATCTTCTTAATTTCAATGGACCTATACTGAATCGAGCCAGATTGTTTCTACACAGATTGCAGTGTAGACCAGAACTAGATTGGGATGAAAAGCTTACTGCTCCTTTGATCAATGAATGGAAGAATATCTGCAAGCAGGCCAATTCTGCACCTTCTGTAGAGTTCCCGCGGAATTTTGGTGCTCGTACTGACAAATATAAATTTGTTGGGTTTGCTGATAGTAGTAAGGTTCTGTTTGGCGCTGCAGTGTATCTGTATAACATAAATACAAATAAGATCTACTTTATTTTAGCAAGAAATAAATTGGTGAGTAAACAATTGGAGTCAAAATCCATACCAAGCTTGGAATTACAAGCTCTTGCATTAACTGTAGAAACTGTAAAGGATTTGAAGAATGAACTTTCAGGATTTGGTTGCATTGATCCTATTGAGATAGTTGGATGCGAAGTCTACTCTGACAGTTTGGTGGTACTGACCTGGCTGCAGTCTTACGCCTTGAAACTTGACAAACTACAAAAAAAAGCAACCCTTTATACTCAATAGGTTAGAGTATATCAATAAGATGTGTGAGGATTCATGTATGAGATTTTCTTTTGTATCTGGAGAAGATAATCCAGCAGACTGCATCACCAGACCTTTATCCTTTAGGCAGCTAATAAAAACTAACTATATAACTGGTCCTAAGTTCATTACAGAGAGCAAAAGCAATGTGATCTGTAGTGACAGCACATTGTCTTTCATCATACCTGGATTATTTGAATCAAAACGAGTGCAGAAAGTGGAGACAAATTGTGGTAGTGCTTGTTCACCTCATGTGGGCTCGGAACATCTTTTCCCTTTTAACAGGGTTTCTAGTTTTGAGAAGGCTGTGAGAGTGCATGCGGTGGTGCTCAGGTTCTGCAGCATTTTGAAATCTAAGTTTAAATGTAAAAATCCAGCTCTAGATCATTTTGAAGTTGAAGATGAAGGTTTTAACTTTTATGATGAAGCTTGTAGGCAGATTATAATCAGGGATCAACATGTTCACTTCCCAGATGTCTTTGATTATTTTCACTCAAAACAGAAGCAGTTGAAGAATCTGCCTAACATTGTTGCACAGTTGAACTTGTTTCTTGATTCGGATGGCATGGTGAGGGTAAAAAGTAAATGCCGAAGATTGAAGGAAGTCCAACATCTTAACAAATTCAACTATCCTTCACTACTATCGAAGGACAGTATGTTGGTTCCTCTGATTATAAGGGAATTGCACGTGTAGCTCTCACATGCTGGTTGTTATCCTTTGTTGGCGGAACTTAGAAGAAACTTTTGGATTACCCATATATACTCGGCTGTGAAGAAAGTTCTGTCAAACTGCATTACTTGTAAGAGATTAAATGAGAGGGTAATCAAATTAAATCAAAGTCATTACCCAGAGTTCAGGATTAATCCTGAAAACACACCGTACAGACAGAATTTCATTGATCATATGGGTCCATTTAAAATAAAGAATGATCAAGGAAATACTGTCAAGGTATGGCTGTTATGTATTACGTGTCTGTGGTCCCGGGCTATTAACTTGAAAATTTGTATGGATTTAACTTCAGAGGAATTTATTAGAGCATTACAACTTCATACATATGAATTTGGTATTCCTTCCTTATGTCTGTCTGATTTGGGATCGCAATTCGTTGCTGGTGCAAATCAGATCTCTAGTTTCTTGAGCGATTACGAGACAAATGCATATTTACAAGAACATGGAATTAAATCCTTTAAATTTGAGCAATATTACAAAGGATGTAATCAACTCGGCTCGTTAGTAGAGTCTTGTGTGAAACTAACCAAGCGCTTATTATTTGGAGCAATGCGCAATAATATTCTTCCCCTTCGGGATTTTGATTTTATTGTTCACAAAACTAAACATTTGGTGAACAGAAGGCCAATTTCATTTAAAGAGTCTCTTAGGGACTCTTCAGGAGAGAGCATTCCAGAAATCATTACCCCAGAGATGTTGATTCATGGCAGAGAATTGGTTTCCATCAATATAAT
Source organism: Palaemon carinicauda (assembly GCF_036898095.1). NCBI lineage: Eukaryota > Metazoa > Arthropoda > Malacostraca > Decapoda > Palaemonidae > Palaemon > Palaemon carinicauda. The sequence continues at coordinate 96,224,056 of NC_090751.1, read as the reverse complement.
CCCTCAACTACAAGGCCCAACAGATGCCGATCCAGAATTCAATGCATATCAGATTCCTTCATCATTACTGAAACTGCAAAATGTACGACATAATCTTATTAAAATATACAATGAAGAATTTGTTGGGAATCTGATATATCAAGCCGTAAATAAAAAAGACCGATACAAGCCCGTTCAACATAAAGAACTTAAAGTTGGAGATATAGTACTTTTGAAGGAACCCTTAGCTAAACCCTGTAATTATCCAATGGGACGCATTAAGGAAATTTTAAAAAATATAAACAATGAAGTTACGGCTGTGAAAGTCTTTAAAGGGAAAACTGGAGAAATATTAAAACGGCACTCTAGTTCTATAATTCCTCTTTTGTCAGTCCCAAGCGATGATGAGAAGCAAGGTGTACCAGACACTAAGAATGTTCATATTGTATCATCACGTCCTAAAAGAAAAGCAGCTATACAGGGGGCTGCCAAAATTCACCAAATTTTGGCTGAATCTGATTAGGGATTTTTCATTACTGTTAATATTGTTTTATTTGGATTCCTTGGGTTGGTTTTTATTTTTGGGTAATTTTCGTGTAAATACATTTACATTACATACTTTTGATTTCATACTAAATCAAAATCTCTCCCCTGGAGTGTAGAAAAATATGTATTTTTCTTTTAATTTTACTAGATATTAAAGAAAAAATATACATTATCACTACGGCATCAGTATTAAAGTACTTTACCTCTGTAATTACTTAATTAGTCAATTCTAAAGTTAACGTAAGTTTTATAAATAGCTTTTCTCGCCTAATCCTTTTAAATGGTTACTGCCGTAAACAAACCACCAATTTTAATGCGGAAAATGTTTTCTTGGTTTACCGAGTGACGGAGAACCGGATAGTACCTGTCAAGAAGAGGAGCTGTCAAGAACTTGAACAGCAGCAGTCTACAGGAGGAGTTCCAGTCATACTTACAGTGGATTAATCTTTGAAGTTATTTAGTGACCTATGGATCTTATCATTTGCATCACGATCATATGTCACACAAATATGGAATAATTCTTTTAAAATACCATGGGACCCGGACCTGCCAAAGGAGAACCCGCTTACCTATCTCCTAAATTACACTATAAACAAGGTAAGAGAAAAGCTATTTTTTCTTTGTTTTAAACTGTCCAGATCTTGATTTTTATTCCTTCTGCTTTAATCGATGCTTGTGTGATAAGTGTTATTACTTATATTTACCCAAATTATACGTACCTTACCTATACTTACATTACATACTTATTTATACTTATAGTTACTTTGTTTGTATTTCATTAATCAATTTACTATCTAAGTGTATTGAATTCTGATTGATCTTATTATTATTTTGACGGTTTGTTTACTGGGATAGAAATATACTTTACATTTTACTTGTTTATTTTTGGGCTGTTATTTCATTGGGGTAGTAGCGTCCGATTCTGTTCATACATGAAATCTGAAGATTTCCTCTTGTTCACTATTTCAGATGTGTATACTTTCGGATTCATTTCATTGGCCTCCGGATGATGCAGCCCAAGTACTCACTTTCTATCCTTATGGTTCACGTCAAGTGTTTGTCATTCAGAAGTTTATTTTGGTTCGAGTATATACATTACAATTAAATTCATTGTAACTTATACTTTATAATTTACTATACCCTATATTAACTTATAAATTTAATGAGTTACCTTATCATTAAATCTGTATAAAAACCTCATTTTTATACAAATTGCAATGCACTATTTATTGCAATTGCAATGCACTATTTATTGCAATTGCAATGCACTCTTTATTGCAATTGCAATGCACTCTTTATTGCAATTGCAATGCACTCTTTATTGCAATTGCAATGCACTCTTTATTGCAATTGCAATGCACTCTTTATTGCAATTGCAATGCACTCTTTATTGAAATTGCAATGCACTCTTTATTGAAATTGCAATGCACTTTATTGCAATTGCAATGCAATATTTAGCAATTGCAATGCATATTTAGTGCATATTACAATGCAGTATTTATTGCAATTGCAGTGCATATTACAATGCAATATATATTGCAATTGCAGTGCATATTACGATGCAATATTTATTGCAATTGCAGTGCATATTACAATGCAATATTTATTGCAATTGCAGTGCATATTACAATTCATTATTTATTGCAATTGCAGTACATTACAATGCATTATTTATTGCAATTGCAGTACATATTACAATGCAATATTTATTGCAATTGCATTGCATATTACAATGAGATATGTATTGCAATTGCAGTGCATATTACAATGCAATAGTTATTGCAATTGCAGTGCATATAACAATGCAAAAGTTATTGCAATTGCAGTGCATATTACAATGCAATATGTATTGCAATTGTAGTGCATATTACAATGCAATATGTATTGCAATTGCAATGGATATTGCAATCTTAATTGCAATGCGCATTTAATGCAATTGCAATGCACATCGCAATGCAATATTTATTGCAATTGCAATGCACATTGCAATGCAGATTTTATTGCAATTGCAATGCACATCACAATGCAATATTACAATTGCAATTGCAATGCACATTGTAATGCATTATTACAATTGCAATGCACATTGCAATGCAATATTTATTGCAATTGCAATGCACATCGCAATGCAATATTTATTGCAATTGCAATGCACATCGCAATGTAATATTTATTGCAATTGCAATGCACATCGCAATGCAATATTTATTGCAATTGCAATGCACATCGCAATGCAATATTTATTGCAATTGCAATGCACATCGCAATGCAATATTACAATTGCAATTGCAATGCACATTGCAATGCAAAATTACAATTGCAATTGCAATGCACATTGCAATGCAATATTACAATTGCCATGCACATCGCAATGCAATATTGCAATTGCCATGCACATCGCAATGCAATATATTTATTGCACTGCAATATTTATTGCACTGCAATATTTATTGCACTGCAATATTTATTGCACTGCAATATTTATTGCACTGCACTATTTATTGCACTGCACTATTTATTGCACTGCACTATTTATTGCACTGCACTATTTATTGCACTGCACTATTTATTGCACTGCACTATTTATTGCACTGCACTATTTATTGCACTGCACTATTTATTGCACTGCACTATTTATTGCACTGCACTATTTATTGCACTGCACTATTTATTGCACTGCACTATTTATTGCATTGCATTACAACATGCATTGCATTGCATTGCAACATGCATTGCATTGCATTGCAACATGCATTGCATTGCATTGCAACATGCATTGCATTGCATTGAACATGCATTGCAACATGCATTGCAACATGCATTGCATTGCAATATGCATTGCATTGCAATATGCATTGCATTGCAATATGCATTGCATTGCAATATGCATTGCATTGCAATATGCATTGCATTGCAATATGCATTGCATTGCAATATGCATTGCATTGCAATATGCATTGCATTGCAATATACATTGCATTGCAATATGCATTGCATTGCAATATGCATTGCATTGCAATATGCATTGCATTGCAATATGCATTGCATTGCAATATGCATTGCATTGCAATATGCATTGCATTGCAATATGCATTGCATTGCAATAAATATCGCATTGCAAAATGCATTGCAATATGCATTGCATTGCAATAAATATCGCATTGCAAAATGCATTGCAATATGCATTGCATTGCATTGCACTGTGCGTTACAATTGCATAAATATTGCATTGCACTGTGCATTACAATTGCAATAAATATATATCGCAATATGTAATATATATCGCAATATGCACTATATACTTGCATATTGTAATGTATGTTGTAATGCAATATTTATTTTAATTGCAATGCATATTGCATTGCAATTTATATTTCATTGGAATTGCAATGCATGTTGCATTGCAATATTTACTGCAATTGCAAGGCATGTTGCAATGCAATATTTAGTGCAATTGCACTAAATTGTATTGCAATTATATTGCAACATTTATTGTAGCTTGCAATTGGTGCTTCTGCTGCTCAACACTGCCACTTGCAACTGGTGCCACTGCTGCTCGACAATGTCGCTTGCAACTGGTGCCGCTGCTGCTCGACACTGCCGCTTGCAACTGGTGCCGCTGCTGGTCGACGCTGCCGCTTGCAACTGGTGCTGCTGTTCGTTGTCAATGCCGCTTGCAAATGGTGCAGATTCTTGTAGATGCTCTTGCTACTTGAAATTGCTACTTGTTGCAGAAGTTGCAGGTTCTTATACTTATTTTTGCTGCTGCTGCTGCTCGATCCATGAAACTTTAAAATCTTACAAATGTTTATGACCCAACTGTGAATGATGGATTTTTTAGAGTGACATCAACTATTGATTAATCCATTCCTAACTAGCATTTGTGGGCTTTAGAGCATGAGAATTTAATTGGTTTAGATATAACATTTCTTATGCTGTTTTATCTTTTGTATATGCGAATATTTTTTTCATTCCTCTGCAGAGAAAAGTACCTTCTACAACCAGCGATTGCTCTGGAGCCATTGATCGGAAGGATTGCTTGATGACAAGTGTACCATTTGGGGACTATTTTGGAGTTGATCGACTCTGGAAAGAATTGTTATTATTAGATATTATAATATATTTACATAATTCTTGGAATAAATTTACTTAAATATGTAGATTTTATTTCTGTATAACATCTATATTTTGTGTCAAATGCTGTGTCCTATATAGTAAATTATTCCTGTACTGCATGGACAGAGAAGTATTATAAAATTAGTGTAAAAACAATAATTAGATAAAAAAGGTAAAAAGGTTACATCAAGGCAATAATGATGTTTTGCACAAATTTTTAGAGCTATGATAAGAGAAGAAAAGTTCTTTGGAAGTTACAACTGTGATTGGTGAAAGAAATTATCATATAAGCTGCAACCCTTGTTGGAAAAGCAGGATGATACAAGCCTAAGGACTCTCCAACAGGAAAAAATAGCCCAGTGAGGAAAAGAAATATGGATACACCTAAATAGTTATATATATATATAAAAAATATAAAAATAGAATATCTTAAAATCGTTCAGTGTAAAGAACGTTAAATTATATCTGTAATAATACCAACTATGAAGAGAGAGAATTGTCAACTAAGATGATAAGAAAGACCATTCCATAGTCTGGTCACAATTGGATTTAAACTTATGAAATGCTGTGTGTAGTAGCATTGAGGTTATGGTTGCAAAGACATGCTAGAATTAACTGCACACCTAATATCAGTAAAAAAAAAAATAGGTTCTTTTGCTTTAAATTAACTAGTTGAACGAAATGATATTTGGCACCTTCCCCCATTATTTAATAATATTTATTCAAAAGTAGAGATAATTAAAAAAATTTATCTTGGCTTTTTAAATCCTAAATACATTCAGTTTCCTAAGTTAGACAATCGAGCATATGCAGACACCCCTAACTCTCTCTCTCTCTCTCTCTCTCTCTCTCTCTCTCTCTCTCTCTCTCTGTGTGTGTTTATCTTATATTTCCCCCTAATATCTATCCAACGTGCAATATGCTCTAAATTAAGATTTTCCGGGCAATTTGTCAATACAAGTTAATACCTGAAAAAATCATAATGATAAGATGGAAGAAGTAACCTGGATAATGTTTTAGAAGACAAGATTAGAGCAAAGGGAGAGTGGAGACGCTTGAATAAGAAGGTTCAGAGTCTACGAGGAAGAGTACTGGGTCCACGGATAACACAGAGAGAGAGAGAGAGAGAGAGAGAGAGAGAGAGAGAGAGAGAGAGAGAGAGAGAGAGAGAGTGGGAGGGAGAGGGAGGGAGAGGGAGAGAGAGAGATAGTGAGAGAGTGAGAGAGTGGGAGAGAGAGAGAGAGTGAGAGAGAGAGATGGTGAGATAGTAAGAGAGAGTGGGAGAGAGAGAGTGGGAGAGAGAGAGAGAGAGTGGGAGAGAGAGAGAGAGTGGGAGAGAGAGAGAGAGTGGGAGAGAGAGAGAGTGAGAGAGAGATGGTGAGATAGTAAGAGAGAGTGGGAGAGAGAGAGTGGGAGAGAGAGAGAGAGAGAGATAGAGTGGGAGAGAGAGTGAGAGTGAGTGTGTGAAAGAGAGAGTGGGAGAGAGTGAGAGAGAGAGAGAGAGAGAGAGAGAGAGAGAGAGAGAGAGAGAGAGAGAGAGAGAGAGAGAGAGTGAGAGAGTGAGATAGTGAGAGAGTGGGAGGGAGAGAGAGAGAGATTTCATGCTTCCCTTTTCACTATCATTATCAGTAACAAATATTTGCCATACTAGCAACCTAAAACCTTTGGAGCAGTGTGGTGGAAATGCAAAAGGCACCAGCAGGGTGATATTAGCCCAGTTATGAAAAATAGCAGTAAAAGAAAAAGGAATGAAGACTCGAGATATCTTAAATAAGGTAAATACTGGATGACTATCCAGTACAATTGCTGTTCCCCAAGTCCTTATAAACTAACCTCTGTTTAAGTATCAAACTCTAGAGATCATATAAGAGGGTTTAAGTTGAAATTATGGAATTGTTTTAATTAACATTATTTGTAAATGCACTATATTGAATAATAGTGGGAAGTGCCTTTTACGCTTTGTCAAAGTACCATTTCAATCAAATAATTAATTAAAAGAGAAAAAATGGATCAAGTGGATAGTAATACATACAGGATGGTACAGTCTGAAAAGATCTGAATACAAAGGATATTTGAAATACTTGGAAGAAAATATACAAGTGAAAGCTTTAGATATAAAGATGGCAGAATTTTCTTTAATTTACTTCTCTGGGAGTAATACAGACAATGAAAATGGTTAGTAGGATAATGATATTGATAGTACTGTTTAACAGGTAAAAAAATTAAAAGTGTCTCGAACAGAGATTGTTGTAGCTAGACACACTTCTTGTGAAGTAGTCCCTATACCTCTCTAACATTCCTACCTTCTTTCAAAGTGTGAGTTACTGTAAGAGACACAGTGCTAGGTATTTCTGAAGTCTAAATATCGTAAATTCTAATCAGTTTAAGAGTTCACATTTCTATATTCTGACGACTGGACTGCGATATTTACAATATTTTTGAACAAAGGGGAAACTGAAGCATAATAATCCAAAGTAGTGAAAAAATATATTACTAAAATTTAGAGTAGAATTCACTTTGAAGGGAATGTTGCAAACAAAATTTACAAAATGTTACTGACAATTGAAAATAATTACTGCAGTATTGAAGGATGGCTGCAGATTACCTTAGCTAATGTGAGAGAGAGAGAGAGAGAGAGAGAGAGAGAGAGAGAGAGAGAGAGAGAGAGAGAGAGAGAGAGAGAGAGAGGGAGAGAATAACCTACGAGATATCATTTGACATGAACATAGTTACACAAATCTAACCAAAATGACATAAAACATAAATTCCTATCGTGCAAAATAATTAACTAAGAAAACATCTATACAGTAAATACTTCTATCAAAGTTAATCACAAACTATGAACAAGATACAAGAACATAATAATGCATAATCATAATATTAAATATGCAATTATAAACGGATACATGCAAATATATAAAAGTAATAATTTTCCAAAGTGTTTATCTAAAAAACTTACACAGTACCTTTTCGAAATTGTCTTTTGCCTTCCATGGTAATCAACAAGAATTACTCCTCCAAGGTTCCCAAAACTGTGCCATTTCCTTCAGAACTGATCTCTCAGATTTAAACTTCATTGGTCCAACTGATCCTTAAGGTAATCACGGCCTTTATTGATTCATGGATCCAAGGTCATATTGATGAATCCATGATTCATAACATGTGACGAATCTGTGAAAACAATGCTGTATGTTTACTTTAATAATCATTGAAAGCTCTACGGAAAAGTCTTCACTAAAACCCAGCTGATCTTCAAACAATGCATTTAAGACCAAATAGACTAATTGTTTACCAAGGCTAAGATTTCATTCAGATTCGAAAACTCCGTGTCATGGGATAGTCAACCTTCATTGGCAATTTAATCCATCGTGATTACTAAATTATCTAGTCCAACTTCTTTTGCAATTTAAATGATCGTGAAGAGCAGATTTTCTAGACCAGCTTGATTGGCAATTTAATCTATCGTGATTAAATTTTCTAGAACACCTTCTTTGGCAATTTAATCTATCGTTATGAATAGAATTTCTAGACCACTTCATTGGCAATTTAATCTAACGTTATTAGCAGATTTTCTAGTCCAGCTCCTTTGGCAATCTAAACAATCTTGACAAGCAGATTTTGTAGTCCAACTTCTTTGGTAATTTAATCAATCATGATTAGAAGATTCTATAGAGCAACTTCTTTGCCAATTTAATCGATCATGATTAGCAGATTTTCTAGTCCAACTTCATTGGCTATTTAATCAATCGTGATTATATTTTCTAGACCAAACTTCTTTGGCAATTTAATATAACGTGATCAGCATATTTTCTAGACCAACTTCATTGGATATTTTATACAACGGGATTATATTTCATTCCATAGGAGTGAAATATATTGTTTTTCTTAAGTTTTTTCTCCTACTCCTCCTGTCAGATCTTCAAATCGATTCCTCTGTCATTCCTGGACCAAATGACCTCAAATTTGACAAAAAGGTCGTTTGGGCCAGGTGCATTTAAAAATATTTTTTGATGCATACCTTTAAAATTATTTGATTAAGTTTTTAGTTATTTTTTGGCCTGGTATTATAACCGCATGACCTGAAATTTGGTACGGAGGAGCCTTAGATAGGATGACCAACATTTTCGGCATACATTTTGTCAAAATGGTTAATTTTGCTTTTTTTTTTAGACCAAAAAAATTAAATTTTCGGCTCATATGCCCTATTTACATTAAATAACCGGAAATTTCGCATGATGGTACCTTGGATTTATTTCCCCAGGATAAAAGTCACGTTTTCTGTATACAAAACTTAAAAGTGATTAATTTAATTGATTTTCGGCTATTTTTTTTTTTACAAAAAAATTGCAGTTTTTCAAACCATATGACCTGAAATTTGATATGGAAATACCTATAATAGATGCCCACAGGACGTTAGTCACAACATTGCCATATACCACATCAGAATGATTCCTTGTAAATCCACTTCTGGAAAAAATTAATATGAGCCAGTCCATGGTGGCATGGTAAGGGAGATGGACTGAAATATGCTGTATGTGTTTGGGAAATATTGCCTTTTTAGGAAGCAAATTTTCTAGCCTAACTTCTTTGGCAATTTATTCAATCATGATTAGTAGAGTTACTAGTCCAACTTCTTTGGCAAATTATTCGATCAAGGTTAGATTTTCTAGTCCAACTTCTTTGGCAATTTATTCAATCATGATTAGTAGAGTTACTAGTCCAACTTCTTTGGCAAATTATTCGATCAAGGTTAGATTTTCTAGTCCAACTTCTTTGGCAATTTATTCAATCATGATTAGTAGAGTTACTAGTCCAACTTCTTTGGCAATTTATTCGATCAA
>NC_090751.1:96207074-96209574 GCF_036898095.1 Palaemon carinicauda | reverse complement strand
GATTTCCAGGCACTTCCAGTAGGCATTCGGTTCTCCAGAGCATTGTTCTGCTTGACAGGGCAATGTGATTGTCCTTTCTTGCCTATGGCATTCATGAGAGGCCTTTAAATTTTTAATTGTTATAGAATATAAGAAGCCGAGATAGGTTTCCAGTGGATTTCCAGTGGACATTCAGTCCTCCAGAGCATGAAATGAACATTCCAGAATTGCCGGCAAAATCGACCGGGGTACTGACGATAAAAGGGTTTTGGTGGGATGTACAGATGTAATTGAACGAGCAATCCCATTAAGTTCAATTCACGGCTTATCTCTGCACTGCCATATAGAGCCTCGGTTGGAAAACTGAAAATAAAAGTATATGAAATTTTTTGAGTGTTGTGTATAAATGGGATTTTTTTAGGACTGTAGATAGTATCCGATATTTGTTATCATAGAATAAAATCGTTACAGATCAAGAAAAAAACGGGTGAATATTTTTTAACTGAAAATAAGAAAATTCTTAAGATTCTATAAAGAATAAAAAAGAAAATTGAATCAAAATTGTAATTGAAAAAATATAATTCTTAAGATTCAATGAAGAATAAAACATAGATAATTATTCAACTTTGTTTCACAATCTTCTAATGTACATTAAGTTTATTGTAAAATGTAACTATTAGTAATAAATTGGGTAATCCAAATCTTTCTTTTCATAGATTAATAAAGAGTAACAAGATAGAGACGACTGGCTAAATGTAACCGGATCCCTTTGCGTCAATAGGCGTAGGAGGAGATGATTATGATGATGAATAAAGAGTAAACTTGTTAAAATACTTAACATGAACTGGAACAAGTTTCTATTTATATTTTAATCGTTGTAACTAGTAAGTTATCCCTGGCGTCATCTACAGCCTGAACCGAAGTTCAAACTCCCTTTAAGTCTGATAAGACTCCGATACATTGTGGTCTCACCAACTCCTATAACAAGTCAGTGGGGATTGATTTATGGTACAGCATTATTACTACTCTCATAGCTTTTGTATCTCCTATTTAATTATCCAATCACCTTTCCCGGCATTCTTAAGCTTCCTCTCCAGACTACCTCCCCCAACTCAACGTAATCCCATGGTTCAATTCTCACTAAACATTTGCTATCTACAGTATATATATACTCCTTTCCTTCTTAATTGTCCTATTCTTCTACTGTTCTGTGTGACTTTCATTTCAATTCTCACTAAACATTTAAACTATCTATTCCCAAGAGTTAGAAAACTATCAGATAAGATCCAAGAAAGTAGACCGAGGTGGTATGGTCGTGTCATGAGAAGAGATTAACAGTATATTGGGAGGAGGGTGATGGAAATGGAGGTACGGGGAACGAGTAGAGGGAGCCCAAACCGAAGATGGATGGACTGTATCAAGGATGATCTTCGATCAAAGGGATTAACCGGTGATGAAGTGTAGGACAGAGGTAGATGGAGAAAGCTGACCAAAAACATCGACCCCAACATAGAAGTGGGAAAAGATGCAGACAAAGAAGAAGATTATTCCCATTCCTATCCTTCTTAATTGTCCTATTCTTCTTATGTCCTGTAGGACTTTCATTTCAATTCTCACTAAACATATAAACTATCTATTACTATTCCTAGCCTTCTTAATTGTCCTATCCTTCTAAATTGTCCAATTCTTCTATTGTTTTGTAGGATTTCATTTCAGTTTTGGTACAATGCATCATACAATCTCTTTCATTTCTTTGCAATCACTCTGAGCTCACCTTTCCACCTCTACATCTGTTGTTCCCCTAAATCGAACCTTTATGCCAATAGATGTCCAACAAAATTACCCTTTCACTATGCACCTGAATACCAAATTACTGCAAATACTGTCTGGGAACTCATAAACTTTTACTCAACCTAGATCATTCTTATCCCATATTTATTCACTCAAATAACCAATCTTTGTTTATTTCTTAAAACCGCAACATCAAACAGCCATGACTCACAAGAGCCTTTGTATCTTCCTCGTTCACATAAACTGCCTATTCAAGCCGATACAGTATTTCAAAACAACAATTAATGGGATTATCAAAATGTGCTGTAATATTCAAAATATGAATGGATGTCTGACCAGTATTGAGACTAGAAAGAGATACAAAACAGATACTATCATTTATTACCTAGATCTGTTCTCCAATCGTCACCTCCTTCACCCTTTGTCCTGATCATAACTCTTACTTCTCTTCTTGATCTAAAATAATCTTTTTTCCACCAGTATACTGCCGTACAAGGTAGCAAAACTCCAGGTCCTTTTTTCGATGATGTTGCTAGCTCTATGCTGTTATATACCATTAAGTGCGACCAGCTATAGTCTATTTGTTGATGTTGCTAGCTCCACGCTGTTCTCTGCCATAGGAGCAAGCAGCTCTAGCCTAGTATTCCAGGATGTTGCTAGCTCCATGCTGTTCTCTACCAAAGGTGCAACCAGCTAAACTCTATTCTTCAATGATGTTGCTAGCTCTATG